>NC_056741.1:230237986-230282986 GCF_019279795.1 Protopterus annectens
ACTTGATATTATTGCATACTATTTGAACTTGTTGAATAATATGAGTTGGGAATTTTAGATGTACTTTTATATAGTCTACAATGTTTGGAATACTAATATTAAACAGCTTGGAAAACTGTATGTTAACTTTATCAGAAAACATTTTAAAAGTCAGTGGAAAAATTAAAAAAATATGAGGAAAGTGGACAAACTTGTACAATTCCAGTTTTAGTGTGTGGAGTGTGCTGTTAGAACTTGTCTGAAGACTGCAGGAACAGGGCTCAGTTTTGAGATTTTTGTACAGGTTAAGTGGGTAATTTGTTTAAAAGCCTTTTCTGATTGTTTGTAGTCATCTAAAGCTGTTTTAAGTGTATTTTATACTGTTTTTGCCTTATCTTTTCCTTATTTCCCACCTTTCTAAGCTAGTATAGTTCAGTTTTCAGGCTAGTGCTGAATTCAGGGCTGTTACAATTTTCTGAGTTGCCATTTTAGGCTAATTTCTATCTCTTTCATTTATCTGCTGTAAAAACCACGTTTGCACGGTTTTGCACATCCAGGAAGTGACGGTTAGCTAGGGCTAAATTTCTCCTGGCTCCACCAAGTCTCCTCTTCAGTTTTTCCCTTGAAAGTAGTCTAACTGTCAACCTAAGCACTTAAAAAGCATCCTACAGTCCAGCACTTGCTCAGACCTAATAGCAAGCACTAATATACCCCGACACTTGATTGCCCAGCAGGGTAAGGCTCATTATTCACCCCTCACCAACCAAGCAACTAAACAGCTCACCCTACTATTCATGCATGACCAAAGGGCAATTTCAGGTATACTCTCCAGTCCAGCTGGTGAACCTGGGTATCCTGAGGTAATGTTACAACTGCCTCATGTACACAGACAACCCTCTCCTCCTACCACAAAACATTAACATATGCGAGAGATGCAATTATATAGCTAAATTGGAGGCTAAGCTCTCTCCATCCAAGACTGGAACAGGCAGTCATGATGAGAAGGTTAACACTTGCACCACACCTCCAGCCTCACATAGACATACTAAACCAGCACTGGCAAAAAATACACATAAATACATGAAATCATACTCGGAGGCTCTAAATAAAAACCTGCAAAAGCATCACAGACCTCCAAAGCAGACACCTAAAAAACCTGCAACTCCCATCACAAACCAGACAACACATAAAACACAAAATCAGTGTACCGCACAGTCACAGCCCTTAAGGCAAAATAACATGCCTAACACACTAGTAATAGGTGACTCTATAGTCAGGCACACTGACGTCCCACTAACTAGACTGGACAAGAAGAAGGCTACTGTTAGCTGCCTATCGGGAGCCAGAATCCGCCACATAACACAAGCACTCAGGTCACTCCAGAATAAGTACAAATATGACTCTGTCATTGTTCATGTTGGTGTGAATGACCTGAGATGTACCTCCCTGGACTACATGAAAAGAGACATGGAAAAGCTCTCTGATCATGTAGCCCAGGCGGGTATGACCCTGACCCTGAGTAGCATCCTGCACTCACCAAGAATGATACCGCAGTATAAAGAAAAAATGATCAATTTCAACAATTGGTTAAGCTTCTGGTGTCATTCAAAGGGGATCCAGTGTCTGTCAGTTTGGGACGACATGCTCGACAAGCCTCGTTACTTCGCAAGAGACGGCTTGCACCTGTCACCCCTAGGCTTTCGAATACTGGCCAAGGCTCTTGCTGTCCCCATGTGCCTTTTTTTAGACAAGGCTCAAAAGTCAAACCCACCTCAGTAAACAGCACAAATAAAAAAATGAGGGATATGCTACTCAACGATAGGAGTTTAAATCTCAGAATGCACATGCTCAAAGCACTCCTCAGTATGGAGAACGTCAACATCTGTGCAGTAACTGAAACCTGGTTTAAGGCTCCACAGAGCACCCCAGCACTACCGGGCTACAACTCATACCACACATTACGGCCACAGAACATGGACCAAAACACAAAAGGAGGGGGTGTATCCATATTCATCAAGGATACCTACACCTCCAGCTTAGTGGCACAGCATGATACCTCCGAGATCATCCATGTGCAACTAACATCAGGCAAATCTGCAATGCAAATTGTGACCTGCTACAGATCACCCTCCATGACCCAGGACCACCACCCTGCCTTTCTGGAGACACTGGAAAACATGAAGGTCCTACCAAACAGCCTGATATTGGGCGATTTCAATTACCCTACCGTTAACTGGCAAAACTACTCAAGTACAAACTCTCAGGTCCAGCGCTTCCTGGAATTTATCAACTCAAATGCCCTGGATCAGCTGGTAAACTCCCCTACCAGAGGTGAAAACATATTGGACCTGGTCATCTCCAACATGGGCAACAAGTGTTCCACACCAGAGGTCAACCCGTCACCAGTTAGATCAGACCATAAACTAATCACTCTGGATGTTCACACCACACCACCACCTCCAACCAAGGCAACCACAGTGAAAAACATTTCTATAGAAAACTTCACCTTACTTAAGACAGAGGTGTTAAGTTTCACAGCCCCCACGCTAAAGGATAACACTGCCCAAGATGCAGGAACCTTTACAAATGCACTCTGAGCACCTACAAGGATGCATGGATTATGCCATCCCTAGCAAAACCAAAACTCAGTCCCCTAAGAGAAGGAAACCAGTCTGGTGGACCCCTGCCATAAACAGGCTATACAATAGAAGGAGGAAACTAGTTCAGAAAAAAAGCAAATCCCAAGAAGGAAAGACATCCCTAATCAGTATCAGTAAGAAACTAAGGTCCCTCATAAAATCCTCCAAGGCTAACTTCAAAAGAAAAATAGCCAAGGATTCAAAAGATAACCACAAAGCCTTCTTTAGCTATGTCAAGAATCTAAGTGGCAACTCACAGATATGCTCTGAGCTAGTGCAAAATAGCACAAAATATATTGAACCCACTGATATTGCCAACATCCTGGCAGATAGATTCAGTGCAAACTTCACCCCCCTCTCACCCCCAAAAGGGTCCACAACAATACCGGAAAAGTGTAGTGTCCAGGAAATCACAGACGCACAGGTGAAAACAGCACTTTCAAAAGCCAAAAGCACAGCATCAGTGGGGCCAGATGGTGTCCCAGGCTGCGTCTTGCAAGAACTACAGAACAAACTAACCCCCCACCTAAACACACTGTTCAACCTCAGCCTCTCCACAGGCTATGTGCCCATAGAATGGCGCACAGAAATGGTTATTCCACTGCACAAAGGAGGGACCACAACTGATCCTGGTAACTATCGCCCCATAAGCCTGACTAGCCTGGTCTGCAAGGCTATGGAGCGCATCATCATGGAACTCATTAACAAAGACATTGGGAACCTCCAAACACTTGACCCGACCCAGTTTGGCTTTGTTAAGGGCAGATCATGCCTACTAAACCTGGTTAACTTCTTCAAGACAGTCACCAAGGCCATAGATGAGGGGAAGGTAATTCACACAGCCTACCTTGACTTTGCCAAGGCGTTTGACACCATTCCCCACTCAGGAATTATAGAAAAACTCACCAGCCTGAACATAAACCCCTACATCACAAGATAGGTTGCCAACTGGCTTACAGACAGAACTCACACTGTAAGAATAGTGGGCTCCAGGTCTGACTCTAAACCAGTCAAGTGGTGTCCCACAAGGCTCGGTCCGGGGACCCCTACTGTTTGGTAAATATTTCTCAGAAGTACAGGCAAACACAGGAGGACTATGGATAACCAAGTTCACCGATGACTGCAAACTGGGAGCCATAATTGACTCTCCAGCTGACACGGACATTCTCCAAAAGGGCCTTACTGAGATGGACACCTGGTGTCAAAGTCATGGCCTCAAGCTAAATGCCAAAAAATGCATAGTCATTGCATTTGGGAAAAACAAAACACTCATGAATTACCACATAGTTGGCAGCCCCCTTAATACAGAAGACGTAATAAGAGATCTGGGGACCCAGGTAGATAGTAATCTCTCCTTTGACAATTATATTGCCAAAGTAGTTAGGAAATCCTTCTATGTAGCCCATCTAATTACTAAAGGGTTCACATCTAGAAATAAAGAGGTTATAGTGCCCCTCTACTCGTCACTCATCAGACCCATCATAGAGTACAATGCCCCATTTGGGATGTACCTCACAAGACACTTCCAACAGCTGGAAAGATAACAAAAGTACCTCACCAAGAAGATTACTGGCCTCAAATATATGTCCTATGCAGCCCGACTGGAAAAACTCAAGCTGTACTCAGTCGCATATCGCTTACTCAGAGGTGATCTCTGCCTGACTTACAAAGCCATGTCCAACTCAGAATTGATTGACATGCTTCACCTAAAGAAATCCAAGTCACTGCGAGCCACTCGCTCTAGTGAGCTAAACCTCGCCACAACAATAAATAGAACATGCTGGAAGGATAGATTCCTGTCACAGAGATTCTCCATGCTTTGGAACAAAATTCCTAACTACATTAGGCAGAGCCCCTCACTAACACTCTTCAAGAGAAACCTTGACAAGTGGATGGGTAACAGAAAATACACCGCTGGGATCACTTCTTTGGCTCTTCTTGACAGAGGCTCAGTTAATCAATGGAGCAGCAAAAGCTGACACACTCTGGCTAGGCTTATAAATGCCCTTGGGCAGATAGCCTAATACCCACCTATGAACCTATGAATAGATATGGAGTGAGTAATAGAATGATTAATATATAAACACATCTAGGAAATGATTGTAATAAGCTAATAGTGTTAAGAAAAAGATCAGAAAAAAATAATGTTTTCAAGTATTTTATATAAAGAATAAGAACTCTTCAAAAGCTTTGGAAGCATCTGTAGATAACGTGAAGTCTAACCTTTTATATTTATCACTCAGGATAAACCAAGGCAAAAGTACAATTATTTAGTCACTAACTAAAAGTGGTAAATAAAACAGGACTAGTGTGGATATGGGCAAAGTGTAGAGGGTATAACCCTCTGTATCCTATTAGTTAATACAGAAGCCTAGATTTTTAATCAAAATCTGTTAATGATATCGGCTTATAAATGGATTGCTCAAGTATTCATTTTGGCCAAAAATGGAATACAATTTGTAGAATACCTAATACCTTCAATAATTGAACAATCTGAAAATGTAGTCATATATAAGCAGCCTGTAATGATTTGTATTTTTTATTCTATGTAGACTGATTCAAATACCTATTTGAAATATCATGAGATTGAATACAACTATAAGTCTTCAATATTGCTCCAGCTAGGGTATTAATATGATTAATGTATAACATTACAATAATATGTTTACAAAATACATCATAGCTGTCCAAAACTGGTGGTTTATTATTTTAATCTTTTAATGGCTGTCTGGCTTTCATGTCCCACAAGTGTTTGTTGCCATGTCAAATGATGTTCTCATCCAAAACATAGGTCTAGCATTACTGTAAATATCAGAAATCATATTATAAAAATGTTAATGTTCTTTCAATATTATTATGAATAATGTCTTGAAATTTCAAATAATTAATGAAATTGCAAAGCTTGTTTAAAGATAATGTTTGCCAAACATCTGAAAAGAATAAATGCACATTCAGTATAGGTAGTTTCCATCTTAGCTTCCATTCAACTCAGATGCGCCTGAAGAATGGTGTTGAACTCAGCAGATAAACAGTTAAATTGAATACTTGTGTTAAATAACTATATTAAAACTGACTCTGAACTTCTTGTTATTCTAATCCCTTTAATATGTTTTTAATATAGTTATCTTATTAAACTTTCTTTAAAAGAAGCTTTACTAATTAAATTACCTGTTAATACTGCATTAAATGAAGCCTACATAATATTTGACTTAACAGACTCATTCACAATATAGTAATGGAAACTGATTGCATGTATAAATCTGCAATCATAGGACTGCATACATATCTACCTCACAAGACTCAAACATTGTGAAAGTTTTAAAACATGAGGAGAATAAGTCTAAGATGCCTTCGCTGCTTAGTTTAGCAGAAGCATATTGGTATCAAGCAGGAAAAGAAATCAAACCAGAAGTAGATAAAAATCAGGAAGCAACTGAATGTGCCAAAAAGAACAAAAAAAAATGAAAGAAAGAATATAAAGCGAAGGATCAGATGAGAAGGCAAGAAATGTGGAAAATGCATAAATATAGTATCAAGTATAGAAAATTCTTGGAACAACCTCATGTTGATCAGGATCGAATGTAGGAATGGTTAAGGAGAGGTGAATTTAAACCAAAAGACAAAAGGTTAATATTGGCAACCCAAAATAGTAGACTAAGTACACATTGGTTTACAAAGTCCATTGAACATGTGGGAGAAACAGACAAATGTAGGTTTTGTAAAACAGAACTGGAAACAGTCACACATCTTGTTGCTGGTTGTGATATACTAACGGCAGAAGGACTGTATACTGAAAAGCATAATAATATAGCAAGACTGTTGCACTGGCGATTGTGCAGATATTATAATACTGAAGTAGCTGAAAAACATTGGAAACATGAGCCACAAAGCATTATAAAAAAGTGATAAAGTTAATACTGTATGGGATCACCCATTACCAACAGCTCAAAAAATAGATGTGAAAAAAACAGATATAGTAGAACATGAAATGAAGACAAAAGTAGCATTAATCATTGAAATTTCTACACCCAGTGACTACAGTGTCTTACATACAGAGAGAAAGAAAGTCATAAAATACCAGGATTTGCAGGCAGCAATGACAGCAATGTGGAAGAAGGATACCCAGACACTTCCAATAGCAGTAGGAGCAATGGGTCTTATAAAAAAGAAGTTACAGTCATACTTAGATATATTCCCTATACATGTAACTACATATGAATTGCAGAAGGAGTCAATATTGTAAACATTGTGGGGATCCATGTCAACTGATCAAATTTTCAGAAACTCTAAATTCATATCAGCGAGATGATATGATCGAATGTCCGAAAACTCGAACATTAAAAAAATCTCACAAAAATCTGACTGTTTACATTTTTGCCACCTGTACCGCCCCACACCCCCTGCAATTTATATATACCATTTCCAAAAAAATCACACTACATTGAGTAAAATGGTAATTTTCCTGATCCTCACTGTACCATGATCTCCATTCAAATACTTCAAGTTTTTTGAAATTTGATCATATCATCTCGCCGATATGAATTTCAAGCTTCTGAAAACTTGATCAACTGATAGGGATCTATTGCAGATTCTTTAAAGACCACTTCTGGCTAACATTAAAAATTGAAACAATACTAATTTCATGAACTCTAATCATACTCTAATCATACTTGGACTTATGAATGGGGTCCATTCCCATTAGGGTATTAGAAACCCAAAAGACTTAGAGAAATTTAAAAAAGCAAGAAGACGTTTACACATAAGGAGTAAAATTATAAAACAGAATGAGAAATAAAAATTTAGCATATTATTTCCATAATAGATTATGCTCATACTACTATGAAAGCTTCAAACACTGAAATAAAGTTCACAGCCTGCAAATATCATAAACTTACATACAATCAGATATTGCTGTTTGTGTATTAAGTTCAGAGATCTTACTAAATACCTTAACACATAAAGTTTCCATATGCAACATCTGCAGAAAATAAGCAGTAGATACACAACACTGTAAAACACATCAAGCAAAACCTTAATGTCCTCCTGGGAGATTGAAACAACATCAATTTTATTAAATATTTCAGATTTGAAATACATGCTACCAATAACATTTGAAAAATGCAAAAATTCTAGTCACGTGCAAGTAATCTGTAATGATTACTAATATTTCTTGGTAAAAATCTATAGCAAGTTCTTGAAAGAGAAAATGAGCTAAAATATTGAATGCTTTGTTCATACAAAACAGAGATATAGTCTCACACTGAATAATAACTTTTCCAGACTCTAACTGTCCAGCATGACATGAATAGCACCGAAATATCATATTAGATCATAGGTTCATATTTACATAGGCTTTTACCAAGCTTACAGCCAAATAAGACCATTGAAAACCACAACCACATTACTCATAGGATCATAGGATCGTAGGATCATAGGAAGTTACTAGGCTATTGGCCCTGAGGCCCTTATGAGCCTAGCCAAGAGTTTAGCCCATGTATAGACAAATCAGCACCCGATGCCCCGTCCAGCAGGGTCATGGGTGGAATCCCAGGGATGTAATTTCTATTTCCCATCCAGTTATCCAGGTTGTTCTTAAAAAGGGGTAAAGAGGTAATCTGCTTGACACAGAGAGGGAGTCTATTCCACAGATGGGGAGTCTCTGAGACACAAATCTGTCCTGCCAAACAGTCCTATTGATGTCACAGACCAGATTGAGGCCGCGTGTGTGGGTTTCTTGAGTGCAGCTTGACTTGCAGATATGCAGCAGTCCCATCAAGGCGGGGTCTGAGATCACCTTGTATGCCAGGCAACTCAGCACTCAGGGGGACAAAAGATGTCCCTCATTCAGTACACTTTCTTCACATATCTCCATTGAAGATTTACTGAAGATTTTGTGAACACTTATCCTACATCCAGACTCTTTTAAGTTTGTTAGGCAAGTATTCTGCTTAATAGGATTATGGCAGCCTGTTCTAGAAAAGGTGAATACACTGGGTTAGGTATCTGTCACACCACATGGAACTGTTGACATGGCAGGATAACTCGAGGTCTTTAGAATGGTCATTTTCCCTGTCATTGATTCTGTTTAGGTGAAGGAGTTCAAAGAGTGCTGGGTTAGTCATAGCAGAGAAGATTAAAAAAGTATTGAAAGCAAGATGTATTGGTGAGGAAATTCTGAGCCATCTCAAGATGGTGTAGGTGCTTAGTGAGGTATATACTGAAGGGTGCATTATCTTTAATGATGAGTCTAATAAAAAATAAACAAAGTGGACCTACAACACCCTTGTACTTTGATAATAGACCACAAAGGGAAAGTTACACAAGGCAGACAGATCTAACACCACAGAGATGTGGTGGTTGAAGCAGAGTCTGTTATCAACATACCTAACCAAATACTGAAGACTGTGTCAAATTTAAATGAAATGTTACTCATATGGTAAGCAGTTGTGATGCTAGATTTACCAAAGGAAGCTATTCTGCATTTCTTGTTGATTTTGATAAGGCAGAGATCAATGTACCAAACATTTCTTTGGTCCAGTCCCTGCTGAAGAAGTTGAGTATCAGAATAAGATTTGATAACCACAACAATTTGCAGTCATCAGTAAACTTTGTTAACCATAGTTCCTTAATATCGGCCTTTATGTCACCGAAATGTATACAAGAATGGGGGTACACAGGACAGAGCCCTGTGGGACATGACTTATGACATTTGTCTGTGTAGTGTAAATAACTCTTGCCTTAATGATATGAGTTCTCTCAGACAGGCAGTCACCAATCCAATTAAGTGTGCATGGGTTAGTGTTGAGTTAGGAGCATTTATCAGTAATCCTGCCATGGAGGATTATGTCAAAGAGTTTGGCAAGGTCCAGATAAGCATTGTAGACTCTAGGCTTCTAATCCTTGATGACTGATGGTGCTGGCAAGTGAGGATGGGAGAATTGGTAATCCCTGTTATGGGGGGAGAGGGATTGAGGTGGCTCCCAGCTACCTCTTCCTGCTGCTCCAGGGTCTTAGAACTAAGGTTCCATGAGCACTGAAAACAGAGGCAATTATAAGTAGGGATATACACTGTGACTGTCAAGATGATGGCCTCCAATACAAACTCTTGTCACAGTGGATCTGAAGATAAGCCATACCACCAGAGAATGAATGAGCCACTGTGCCACTGGGAGGTTTGATGGTCAGCTGGCAGAAAAGAGAAAAATATGTAAAAAAGGAGAAAAACTGAATACGAGCATGACCTATTCTCAGGCAGCCATATTGAATATCCACTTTTACTGTCTTTATTCTGTTTATAGTTTTTATTGTAGCTGATACAACATTTGAAAAGGATGAATGCTATATAGATGATGATAGTGGTGACACAGCTCTGTCTTGTTTTATACTCTTGCACAGTGTATGTTAGAGAATTTTCTATCAAAATATTTCACTTTCATCACATATATTATCTCTTGATTTGTCTTACAAATTTCACTAGCTGTGAGATGTTTGCTTTTTATTTGCTAAAAAATATCCCCCCTGTGAATCCAGGAGTATTGCCAGTCTAAAGTGAACTAAGTTAAAAATGTAATATAAACAAATCACACGTTGCTAAGTTATTAGACAGGCACACTGCAGATAAACATATATTTACTGAATATTGAATGAAGGCATAGACATTTTAAAGGCTGGTGACTGGAATTCATAACTTGCCTACTTCAGTTGTGCTACAGTTACCATTTAGATGCTGAGATGCTGATTACTGTAATGTGGCTTGAAATAATTACAAGTTAACTAGTGGGAATTTTGTAGCGCAAGCTGCTACTAATCAAAAAAACTTGCCTTTCGACATGACTAACTTGGAAAAGAGAGACTGTTTCTTGCAAATGCAGCCATGAATGCCATGAAGGTATGTGGCAAGTAAGTAAGAGGAGCATATGCCAGCGGGTATCAGGTAAGCACCTAAGTGTGTCAATATGCACTATGCAGTAACAGCACAAAAACAGCAAGAAGGGACAGTAAATGACCTCCAGTAATGTTTATATCTATGCTATTTCTTTAAATGGAGAAATTAATGTATGGTAATGCAGGAACAGGGGCAGAACAAGCAAAGGAACACATATAAGGCACACAGGAGGTAACAGTGGATGTGGCGACTGGGAGGAAGGGTATGGTCATTTTATGGAGACAAGCATCCATTATCAGTTTTTAGAGAATAGGAAAAATGGGAACGTATTTAAGGGAAAATCAGAGGAAGGAGGGCATGACAAAGTGCACCTGGTGCCCCTCTTTAGGACTGAGGGAGGAGCATCAGATCACAGAAAAGACTTTTTTTGCTCTCACACAGAGTGTGAGGATGTCAGACAGACTTGGTACTCACCAGATTCAAGAAAAGACCCTTTTCTGCTCCTTAATTTCAATTTGAGGTGGTGCTAGATGTGCCAGCTATGGCTGTATGAGCAACAGGGGTAGGCATGAGATGCCTATGCACCTCACTGAACCCACTCCATACAATGTCCCTCCCACATCCCACCTTACAATAGGCCCCCTCAAAAAAGATACACAGCCAAACATCCACTCTCAATATGACTCTCACCAACACCAACCCAAGTATACCACGGGGTGGGCAATGTTCTCAGCCTAGTGTTGTACTGATTAACTGGCATGTTAGCCACCGAATAACATGTAACAAAGGAAGACAGAGGTGGTCATTTCACTACAAATAGCTGCTGAATGTAAACTATGATCATGTGTGTTCCACAATGGGGCATGCACAGCAGCATGTGTATGTATGTGTGTGTGTGTGTGTGTGTGTGTGTGTGTGTGTGTGTGTGTGTGTGTGTGTGTGTGTGTGTGTGTGTGTATGTATATATATATATATATATATATATATATATATATATATATATATATATATATATATATATATATATATATATATATATATATATATATATATATATATATATATATGTATATATATATATATATATATATATATATATATATATATATATATATATATCTATGGTTCCACTTCATATCATCGAATTACCATTTAATCGAATTGCAAATCATCGAGACCAAATCGTCGAAAACTCATTTCACTGAAAACTCATTTCATCGAATCTCAAATCATTGAAAACTATGAAGCAACTACAAATAACATCCCAGACACTTTCTACTACGTTTATGCACCCCCCATGTGGGGGGCTCCACCCCCCACACCCCCCATAATTAAATATACCAACTCCAAGGTCGCACTACAGTGGGGTTAGGAAATTACCTTTTTCCCTCACTGTAGTGTGACCTTGGAGTTGGTATATTTAATTACAGGGGGTGTGCATAAACGTAGTACAAAGTGTCTGGGATGTTATTTGTAGTTGCTTCATAGTTTTCAATGATTTGAGATTCGATGAAATGAGTTTTCGACGATTTGGTCTCGATGATTTGCAATTCGATGAAATGGTAATTCGATGATATGAAGTGGAACCATATATATATATATATATATATATATCTATATATATATATATATATATATATATATATATATATATATATATATATATATATATACAGGGTTTGTGCTACTGATCAAAGAAATTACAGCTATACATATTTATACCCACACAAACTATGGCACCAGTGTCAGAACCCAGCTTAAATATGCTAAGAAAATACTACATAATGTTCACTGATACCTAGGAAAAGTATGACCATGACAGTGGTAACAGGAAATCAGCAGCAATGTAACAAACTAATAAAACAGTTGAGAGATATTCCTACAAACCCTGGGTAGCTACAATTTAATGGCAGCAAAATCACAGATACATAACAGTGGAAGGAATCATACATATTCCTTCATCTGGAGAGCGTCTCCATTCTCCTCTGCAACAGAAGTGAGTTTTCTGTGATTTCTGATTTGAGATGTAGAAACACGCAAACAAATATTGAGGGCATTAGAAAAATGTCCACTAAGATAACAAATACTTATAAGACTAATAACAGTGCAATGAATTTAGTTCCCATACTTACATTGCATCGGAGTAGTCCACCTTCTTCATCTTTGTCTTCTTCTTCTTCTTCCTGCCAGTATAGAAGATCAGTATGGCACCCCCACAGGCCACTGTAGTGGCATCAGCACTGCTCATCAGGTTAGGGTATGCCAGTGGCATCAGACAGTACCCTGACAAGATGTGTCCAGCATCAACTTTATTCTCTATGGGACTCTACAGCCAGGCACTGCTGGTTCTCACTATGAAGTACTAAGAGGAAAATTTTACTTTCCTTATTGCACTATCTGGGAGCCCCATCAACATCAGGACCCTTAGAAGCCATAGACATCCAGCAGCTTACAGTCCAGGAACTATGGGAGCCAGTTTATAGCCTGCTACAGACCACCCTCCCAAACCCAGGAACCCCACTCGGCCTTCCTGAGAACACTGGAAAATATGAAGATCTCTCCAAACACCATTATATTGGGTGACATCAACTACCCAAACATAGACTGGGAGTATTACTCTAGCTCCAACACCCTAGCCCAAAGGTTCCTAGAATTTATAAACTCAAATGCTATGGAACAACGTGTTACCACTCCCACAAGAGGGGAAAACATACTGGACCTCATCACCAACATGGGGACTCTATGCTCCAGACCAGAAGTGTATCCCTCACTGGTAAGATCAGACCATAAACTAATCTCACTGGATATTCACATCCCGACTCCACCCCCTGCCCTGAAAACCACAGTGAAAAACTTCTCTAAAGCAAATTCAACACTCCTCAGAACTGAGGTGGAACCCTTCAAAGCCCCCGGGCCTGTGGAAAATACGGCCCAGACCGCAGTCTCCTTTATAAACGCATTCTATGAACACCTTCAGGAATGCATGGATCATGCAATCCCAAATAAAACCAAGACTCAATCCTCCAAAGGCAGACATTCTGTCTGGTGGACCCCAGCCATAAACAAACTATGCAATAGAAGGAGGAAGCTACTACATGATAGAGCAAAATCCCAAAAAGGGAAGGCATCTCTGATCAGTATTAGCAAAAAACTACGGGCACTCATAAAATCGTCTAAGGCCAGCTTCAAGAGAAAAATTGCACAGGACACTAAGGATAAAGACAAGGCTTTCTTTAGTTATGTTAGGAACCTGGATGGGAATTCCCAGATATGCTCAGAATTAGTCCAAAATGACAAAAAAATACACCGAACCCACAGACATTGCCAACATGCTAGCTGACAGGTTCAGTGCAAACCCCCCCCCTCCCCACCAAAAGGGCAAATATCTATCCCAGCAGAGTGCTGCCCCCCCTGACATCTCAGATGCTCAGGTAAGAGCTGCCCTCTCCAAAGCAAAAAACACAGTGTCAATGGGACCAGACGGAGTCCCGGGCTGCATCCTACATGAACTCCAAGAAGAGCTAAACCCAAACATAAAACTACTGTTCAATCTCAGCCTTACTACAGGATATGTACCCAAAGAGTGGCGTACAGCAACAGTGGTCCCTCTCCACAAAGGTGGTGCCTCAACGGATCCTGGAAACTATCGCCCCATAAGCCTGACTAGCTTGGTCTGCAAAGCTATGGAAAGGATCATCATGGACCTCATAAATAAAGATATTGGGGACCTACAGACACTAGATCCTACCCAGTTCGGCTTTGTTAAGGGCAGATCCTGCTTCTTAAACCTGGTTGATGTCTTTGAAACAGTCACCAAGGCCATTGACGAGGGGAAGGTGGTCCACACAGCCTACCTGGACCTCTCAAAAGCCTTTGATACAATACCCCACTCGGGCATTATAGATAAGCTCACCAGCTTAAATATAAACCCCTATGTTACTAGATGGGTTGCAAACTGGCTCAAGGACAGAACCCACATGGTTAGAATTGCTGGAGCCATGTTAGACTCCAAATCAGTTACAAGTGGCATCCCACAAGGCTCAGTCCTGGGACCTCTCTTGTTTGGTATATATTTCTCGGAGGTACAGGCCAACACGGAAGGACTGTGGCTGACCAAGTTCGCAGATGACTGCAAACTGGGCACCATAATCGACTCTCCAGCCAACACAAGCATCCTCCAAAAGGGCCTCATAGAAACAGACAACTGGTGCCAGAGCCATGGTCTCAAGCTAAACACCAAAAAGTGTATAGTCATCCCCTTTGGCAAAAACAAAGTGCCCACAAATTACAACATAGGTGGTAATCCATTAAGTACAGAAGAAGTAATTAGGGACCTGGGGACCCAAGTTGATAGCAATCTCTCATTAGACAACCACGTGGCCAAAGTGGTTAGAAAAACATTTTATATGGCCCACCTAATCATGAAGGGATTCACATCTAGATCAGGGGAGGTCATCGTGCCTTTTTACTCATCCCTCATCAGACCCATAATTGAGTACAATGCCCCTTTTGGGATGTACCTTACCAGACACCTGCAGCAACTGGAAAGACCCTAAAAGTACCTCACCAAGAGGATCAAAGGGCTCAAACAGATGCCATATGCTGCCCGGTTAAAGAAATTCCAGCTCTACTCAGTGGCATACTGCCTGCTCAGAGGCGATCTGTGCCTGACGTATAAAGCCATGTCCAACCTGGAATTAATGGACATGCTGCACCTCAGAAAATCCAAATCCTATCGAGCTACACGCTCGAGAGACTTGAACCTCAGCACTGAAATAAATAGGACATGCTGGAGGGACAGATTCATAAACCAGAGGCTCCCTTCACTCTGGAATAAAATCCCAGTCCAGGTTAGGCAGAGTCCCTCATTGACTCTCTTCAAGAGGAATCTTGATGAGTGGATGGGAGATCGTAGGTTTACCCCGGGTATCACTTCTGTGTCACTGTTAGACAGAGGCACAGTATACTAACCTCGAAAAAGGGCATAGCAAAATTAATTTAAAATGGGTGGCGAAAGCCAAACACACTCTGGCTAGGCTTATAAATGCCCTAGGGCAGATAGCCTAGTATGAACCTATGAACCTATAGATAAGGTGACCTGTCATGGTGCTATCTTTGCATAGTATGTTAATAGTGGCATGCCAAGATGTTGCTAGGTTCTGAATGCTGGCCTGGGAAAAACATACAGTCTCCTTGGTGCCTAACTATGCTAACAATTTTGGATTTCAGTACCTGTGTTGGCTAAAACAGTGCAATATATTCCCCATGTCCCTGCAGGGGTCATTGATTCACCCATATATGCTCAGTGCTCTTTTTTGGTGTTTATGTGAGTTTATGTAAATGACCAAGCCTCTTTGCATTTGCTTAATTATGCAATGAGATAAATGTGCTATTAACAGCAATCATTAGAAGAAGCCTTACTGCATAAGGAGTGTGCTACACATCTCAACATTGTGTGATAAAAGCAGCCACATCTATCATGGATGTCATCAAGCAATGAAAGATTCTGACACAACAAGACAAACATTGTTAGGAAGTGCTGAGAAGGATTTTTTATAAGCAGCAGCTGTTTGTGAAAAGTACATTTTTGGAAATGTTATTCTTATCACTTGTTGCTTCTTTATTGTTGTGGTACTTCATGATATCCTTGACACAGGACTGCTGCAGTATTCATTTATGCTGTCGGTACTTCATGATATTCTTGACACAGTACTGCTGCATTATTCATTTATGTTTTTGGTACTTCATGATCTCCTTGACCCAGTACTTCTGTAGTATTAATTCATGTTGTGGTACTTCATGATATCCTTGACACAGGACTGCTGCAGTATTCATTTATGTTGTTGGTACTCCATGATATCCTTGACACAGTACTGCTGTGGCATTCATTCATGTTGTTGGTACTTCATGATATCCTTGACACAGTACTGCTGCAATATTCATTTATGTTATTAGTACATCATGATCTCCTTGACACATTACTGCTGCATAATTAATTTATGTTATTGATACTTCATGATCTTCTTGACGCAGTACTGCTGCAGTATTCATTTATGTTGTTGTTTTCAAGGGATAGCAATGCTACCACTGTGGCAGAGAGTATTGTCTTGACTGAGGGTCTATTTCCATGGCAAGATAAATGGGATTGCAGCGTAAATTCCATTTAAGTTGTATATTGTTACTATTCATGCAAACCTGTAGACCATGGAATGAATGTTCCACTTAATAGCTACTGTTATGACAGTATGCGCATTCTTGTACTTGGTAATGACTACAATAGAAGCTGCTACAGCACTGCCTGTGTTACATTGTGATGTGTATATTACTCAACATGAGCCATTTGCCTGTCACCTGTACTTATGCTGTGAGTATTGTGCAAACAGCTGTGACTGTTCTACACTGAATGGTGTTTGCTGGGAGAAGAGTAGTGAACAGGTAATCCAGAGAAAATTAGAGTATCTACCATGGTATTTTATCTAGCAGCTATCCAGGTGATTAATGTTTACAGGCTGAATCCCTACACACTCCATACCTCCCCAGACCACAGGTGCCACAAATGTTGCTGTTGCATTTGGGATATTACTGAAGTAGCCGGGCAGTTGGGAGCCTACGGTTGCAAGAAATCATACTTGTGTCAGTTTATGGATCCTATAGTTTCCTCCATTGGGAAATCCAGTCTAAAAAAGCAGCTAAGGAAGTAGAAAATGCTTTAGACAGGAAGCAGAATCCCTGGAATGAGAGGTGCAAGCCATCCCATGAAAAAGCAAAAGTGACTGTCTAGCATTTCTTTCCATGGTGACACATACTGAATTCCCCTTAAAATGACACCAGTTGTGCAGCCAGTTTTTGATTTGTTTTAAAGGTTTAAGGCTGGAATACTACTGATATGTCACTTCCTGGTAGATGTCAGGTCCTTCACAACTATCATCATGTAAGGTGCTGAGAAAAGCTGTTGGTGATGGTTTACCCTGTTTTCTGTGGAGTTCTGAGACAGTCATATTAGGTTTATGTCCAGTCACAGAGGCACAAGAGTGATGTAATGCATTCTTGTTCCTTGCTCTCTGTTTATTAAGGTGGGCCGGCTTGACATCTGAGATGTGCATGAGCTGGGGAAGTATGGCAAGGCTTGGATAAAAGCAGTTTATGGGATTGTCAAAAGAAATGAACAAGGAGAAATGGTTTAACTATCACTAATTTACTGGTCTACATGCAAAGTGAAGGGAACATTTTGTCTAAATAATATGGAGATGTGGGGTGGGGGAGTTGTTAAAAGCACCACTGCAGTGAGTCTTATAGCTTCATAGACCAGTTAAGTGTTTTGAGGCCTAACAACTACTTTCCTGCACATGCACCCAGCTAATTACGCCTCCACCTATAATGGATAGGGACCTAGGCCTGGGATAAATTTGCAGTTTTGTCTAACTTAGATTAGAGCATGGAAAGGGATGTGCTTTGCTTTACAGAGAGTGGGAGTTTGTTTCATTGATGGGGGATTGTTTGGGAGTGGTATCTATCATACCTGCAAGTCCTCTTTATGTAGCAATGTAATTATAATTTTCTCACTCTTGTATTTATGTTGTTGCCAGTATTGCAGATATTTAATAAATCAAGCATACTTTGATAATTCTCAGCTTTGCAGGCCAAGTATGGATCATTCCATAGAGCCTGCAGAAGACAAAGTAAAGAAACAGGACTTTAACATGCTCAGGTTGACATAAGTACCTCATATTAAAGCTTTTTTGGTGAGGTACCATGGATTTTAAAGTTCATTTAGGTGTTTGGACAGGAACATATTGAACACATAGTGTGTTCTAGTATGGGTCTGATGAGGGAGAGGCAGAGGAGGAGGATGACCTGTTTATACCAAGGGCAGATGACCTTAATAATCAGTTGAGTGAAGGAGAAAGCTTTTTTAATGAGAGTAAATATGTGGTGGTCATGGAAAGACCATTATTCATGAAAGTGTCAAGATGTCTAATGACAGAGTCTGTTTTAAAAGAGGTGATTTTACATGGTAGGTGTGTGAAAGTTTATATTTTCCAACTGCAAAATGCCACACTTTTGTTGTTGAGCTTTAGACAACTATCTTAATATTACAACTTTGTTGCAAATATGACATACTGGATGAGTCACATGTCTTCAGGGGAATTAATGATCATGCCAAGCTCTCAACTATCCATGAACATGGTCATCTAGAGGTCCTTAATGTCATATTTGACATCAGAGATACAGATGTCAAATAAAAGTGATCAGAAAAGAGAGCCCAAGCATACACCAATGGTGACAAATTTCTTGGTGGATAGGATGCCATTAATTCTAATAAAATGATGTCTGTCACAGATCCAGTTTGCAATCAGCTGGGTTACAGAGGGATTGATATTGAGGTTGATTAGTTTGCAATGATGTCAGAGCGGGTTATAGTGTCAAAAGCCTTAGCTAAACCAAGGTAAACTGTGTACAGGGAGTTACGCTCATCTAATGTTCTTTGTCTTTTAGAAGTCATCTGGGATGACTGGCTATGGCCTACCTTTTACAAATCCAAACTAGTTAGGGTCTAGAGATCATGGCTTTCCTGGCCAATGTTTATAAGGTCCATGATGGTACATTCCATCACCTTGCCAGTAATACTGATGAGGATAATTGGTAATTGTGGGGCCTTCTTTGTGGAGGTGAACTGCTTCAGCTATTCTGCAAACATCTTATACATATTCATTGCAGAGGCTGTAGTTAACCTGAGGGGAGGTGTTCCGTACATTCCAGGAAACAGCACTGTTAGTTATCAGGACTTATAGACCTAGTGTTGGTGGTCTTGGAGAGTGTGTTTAGCATATGTTCAGAGATGATTACTGTGGAGGGGCTGCTATGGACCAGATACTTTGTACTGGTAAGTTTGCTGCCAAAAGTGGGAAGAAGCTGGAGATGTCTTTATATACAAAGATGTTAGTTATAGCCTCAGGATTTGACTGGGTGATGGTACTGAAAGTAAGTTAAATGCATTTCTGGCTATTATTTCTAAGGTTCTTTACATAATTAAAAATGCCTTGTGGTTATCCTTTGCTGACATAGTGATTTTAATTTCTAATTAGTTTTGCAAGATTAATTAATTAATTAAATTAATTAATTCGATTTGTTAACTATTTATTAGGCAAGAAAGACCAACATCAGGCAATGTCCAGGTAAATAAACAAAAAGTGACATTTCAAGAAATAGGAACATCTTTACATAAACCAACAAAATGTTCAGGTCATAAGAACAAGTATGCAATTTTACATTTGAAATAAAAAATACACGCACACACCCTTTGTGAGGTATTATAATGAAATAAGGAGCACAGAGGAAGAGAGGTGATGGCAGATGGTGGGGTAAAAGGCACAGAAGCTGAAGACTGGATAGAGATGAGAGAAAGCAGGTGAAAGGTGAGGTGTGTAAAGGTCAGTGAAGAGGTAAGTATGGTGATAGATGTGTAAGAGAAGTTTTTTAACCCAAGGGTTTTAGGTAAAATAGTAGAATGTAAAGAGCAGGTGGTAGAAAAGAGGGAAGGATATTAGAGTTATTTAAAAAGAGATATATTGCTGTTTTCTTTTAATTTTCCAAAGACATTTTAGAAACTTTGCGCAGTTTAAGTAATTCGCTGAATCCCTTATGTCAGTTTGTCAGGATTGCCAAATTTTGGGTCTAGGACTGAGAAGCTGTGGTTGCTGCATTTTTTTTTTTTTTTTTGGTAGTGCTAGGTAGGTTAAGGGCCAATGCATGAGTTGTCTGAGACCTAAAGTTATAACATCTCTATGCTATATTAAATCTGCCAGCAGGGTAGTGGAAAATATGTTTATTTTGGAGCTTGAAAAGAACTGAGATGAAGAGGCGTTCAACCCTCTATTTGATGAGTAGCCAGTCGGCTTTTGCAGCAGGCGGCAGTAATGTTGATATTTAGGGGCTAGTTGCTTTTGAATTATTCGTTAACCCTTATGAGATTGAATAGAAAACCCCTAGTTTTTTTTTTTTTTTTTTTTTTTTAGGGTTAGGAACTTTTTTTATTTTTATTGTAGTCAGTTTATAGTTGAATTCCACCAGGAGGTTTTGCTTCTAACCTTTGCATTACATGTGTGGTGATTATGAACATGAGCCTCTGTGCAAGAATTATAATGAGAGGAAATGACAGTTATATTTAGTGGTATGTTCTATAGGGCCATTGATGGGTGGATGAAACCACCTCAAGTCATCACCATGCATGAAGAAATTGGCCTTTGAATCTTGAAAAACAACTAAGTTGGTCGCTGAGCCGTACTAAGATTATATGGTGAATAAAACATTGTGGTCATTTGATCTGTGTAGTGAGGGTATGATAATGGTTGTGGAGCAGACAGGATCTGTACTCATGAGGACAAGAATGTGTACATTTTTGCCTCTAGTGAAGTAGGCTACTATTTGATCGAGGACGTCTACATTAATAAAATCAAAGACGTGCCGATCATATTTATTTTCAGAAGTGTAGAAAAGGACTCTAGATCATTGAGCTATGTTAATTGTTCTATTAGTGTCATGGGTGGAGTTCTGAAGTTGGTCAGGGTGTGGGATGTTCAGACTTAGAAAAAGGACAGCGGTAGAAGATGGATGCAGTAGGGCTGATGTATAAAAGAGTAGTCACTGCCTATATATTCAAAAAATAGATGTAATCATAGAAATGACAAAAACATCTAAGAGAAAGAAAGGCCCAGTGACAGTGATGGATTTGTTTTCAACAGGTCAGGTGCTTTCAAATGTCACACAATGTGCTTATATGGCTGCATTTGACTAGATGGCTTTAGAAGTTGGATGGGAACAGCAGAAGGTCTTAGGCTGTATGTGTACAAAAATGAGTCAGATGACTTCTGTCCTTTTTCAAGTTCATCTGCCTGAAAAGAAAGAGTATGACTGCATAAAGACACCTGATACATAGATACTGACAGTTTCAAAACAATATGACTCATGCTAGAGGTAGCATTCTTCATCTGAAGTTGCTGTCGTTGGAAAGTTCAGTTCACCAAATATGCAGCAGGTTAGGAAATAATTACACCAGGAGATGCATAAATGAGATTCAAGTTACGTGGAAGGTCTGATCCCAGAATAAAATTCTGGTTTTGCCATTCATTTTGCTTCAATAGCAAAGACAAATAGCTGTCACTTTTGTGCAGCCTACAAAATTAAGTATGGGCAACGTTGTTTTTAAGATATAGTATTTAAAATAAAGTAGTGTATTGATTATGATGATAGAAGTCAGAAGTATATAAGCTTAAACATTGAGATATATATGGAAAAGACCACATTATTACATGAAGGCAAAAATTACTTATAGACAGTATAAAAAATACTGACCTTTTGTAGAAAAAGGATGGAAAAGAAGTGATAAGAGAGATGGTACAGGATGAATCAGAAGCAGACAACTTGATGTGTGAGAATACTAAAGTGAAACTGATACAGTAAACACATTAAGGTAAGGCAGAGACTGCAGACTGAATAAAATGAAGGTGCAATGAATGGTACAAGAGGGATTGGTAGGGCCATTAAGTGCAAAAAGACAGGTGGGTGCAGTTATACCACCATCCCAAAAGCAAAGGTTAAACTGATGTATTGGCTGGTAAGTAACTAAGATTAATTTTAAAAAGGCCAAAGCAAACACCCTAGACGGGGCATTGCACTTCCTTTGATGCACAGAATTTTTGGCAACAAGAACATTTAAGCTTTAACTAAAACTATATAGAGAATCTAGGCCTTGAACTCCAAAGTAAACTTATCCATAAACAAACAGTAGGTCTTCGGCTAACACTGTAAGGAACAGATCAGAGAAGTACTGTAGAAGAAAAGATTCACTAGTTTTAGTTACAGGTATTGGCCAGAAGCTGAATTATACATGTGAGGAATCCTAACATCTTCAAAAAATGGCTGGTTGGTTGGGCAGATAAGCAGCCATAGGTTTACCAGTCATTTCAGGGACTTCTATATGTGTATAAGGTACAAGGCACCAGCAAAGACCCATCTCTCTCTCGTGATATTCCAGTGTGCAAAAAACAGGCAGGTTAGTTAAAATAAAAGTGCAGTTACAAACAGTGATTGGCCTTAATAGCAGCCCTTGTTGTGAGGGTGAATTATGTCTGTGAGAAACTTACGTTTTTTCCTCTTAACTTTGCTATTAGTTTCTTGGAAATAGCTGCTGATTACATTGATAAGTGAACCTCTTGTGTCTTAGCCAGGTTAGAAACTTGCGTTAGACAAGGATTTGCTGGTCTACTCACCAGATTTTGATTGGTACTCTTTTGATATTTGAGAGTAACTGACTGGCAACTTGTGAGAGGTGTTTCATGACTATATAGGTTCTCAGATTCATAGATATATGGATTCAAAGTTGCAATATGTGTTTGCATTTTCAGTGTGTTTGGTATATTTGGTGTAACTGAAACTTACTGTGAATTTGAACTTTTTAATATTAAGTAACTGAGCTGACCTGTTTAACTACAAGTATTTGTAATTCAATTATGTGCTATTAGTATAAATATTTACTGTGTTTAAGTGTGCATTAATAGGATTTAAAATGCAGTGTTTGCCTGTTCTAACTCACAAGCCACTGTTTTCAGAGGAAACAAGGAAGCTGTTTATGCTACCAGAGACTGTTTTAATTGCTCATGTTTCTTCCATTAATAAATCTGTAATGTAATAAGTATGTCTTATTTCAAAGAAATCCTAATCCTTCTTATAATCAAGAAAAAGTACTTCTCACTAGGTTACTTACTGGTGCCAAGAAATATTTATTACAATTACAGTGCTGTCATAACATTAATGAGAATAAAATTATGAGGACAGAAAGATAGATAAAGATTAGCTGAAATGTTTTAATAAGTGGAAGATTTAATTATCAGTTAGAGGAAAATAAAAACAACGGCACCTATTGACGATATTGATAATTATGACTAACAACCCTATTTGGAGGTTTAAAAAACTTATATTAAATAACAATAGTCTATGCCTCACAGGAAATTAGCTGGTTTACATTGTTTAAAGCTCTATGAGGGAAAATCTAGACCCCCATATGTAACCACATATCCTTTCAAGTTTGAGCAGTAGTGTTTCTTTTCTTTTCCAGCACTCATTTATATCCTAAACCTAACAATCTGGCATACTTTTGCCAGAAGCAGTTTATATGCCTTATTGGCAAGTCACCTGTGGATTCTCATTTAGCTGGGATTTAAAACTTAATTACCACTGAACAATGATCTATAAATGTTTTTTGTTGTAGGCATAATGCATGGAAAGACAAAGACTGATAAAGTAACCATGCAGTAGCCAAAGAAGGGAAGGATATATTTCATAGTCTACTTTTTCTCTTGCATGTCCCCACTGGGGTTACACCTATTCACATAGCCAAAACATGTGTCCACTGTCTGGACAGGTATCCCCGCAACCCCCCACACTTTGGTTTTGATTTATAGCCCTACTCTTTCCTCTTAATGGGTAAACAGTAATCACCATGAGAAAAATGTAACTGCTGTTCAGATAATACTAGGGATGGTGCGATATCTATAGTATTTTTAGTTTAGTGTCTGTCTACTGATCCCTTTGGTTCTATCTCTCCATGATAATAATTTAATGCTTGCAGCAAAGCATTTGTATTCCTGTTATGTTTCTTGGCCAGGAATTTGCTGAAAATATAAGATACCATAACACATTTATCTTTTCCCATCTCCAAGACTGGTAACCTAAGGCAGCACTTACCGCTGATGGGCACATTCTAATTATGTAATTCAAGGCAACGGTGCATACTGCATGCTGAATCTGAAAGTACTTTCAAATTTGTGTGTAGACTAGTCCATAATGGTTAATAAGGTATTTGAAGGAGGCTATAATACTCGAATATATGAAAAGTGATTGTCTAATGAATTACTGGAATACAGTGCCAAAGTTTAAGATTCTTAGGGAAATCAGAGAAACACCAAAGTATAGCATGTGGTGATGTATTGCACAAAAGCATGGTTTCAAGTGTAACCTGCAGAGGAGCTACAGTATCTTTAAGTTTAAATATTTTGTATAGAGTAAAGGCCTGTGTATAAATTACAATGTTCATAGATCCACCCACAAGTTATTGTACACATAGAACCTCTACCTGGGGAACGTAGCCTTTTTCCCTTCCCATATGAAGCTGAGAATAAGCTTGTGCAGTTTCTTTAACTATGGAGCAAATGCAGAGACTGATATATGTTGATGTATATAGTAAATCTAGATGAGAGTTGCAAACCATTATCTTTCTGGCATTAGTCTTACCTACTAGTGAGTATCTTCCAAAACTGAACCTCCACAAAAATTAGCATTTCTTCCCAACTAAGCCTTCAGCTTCCCTGATATCATCTGATTTACAGTAGTGGCACCATCCAGAGGGAAGACTGCTATAAGTAATGGCTAGACTTTTTGCTGGCAGATTAGCAGGGAATATAGTTGTCTTAGAGGAATATAGCTGTCTTAGAGGTACTGACTTTCAAGCATGAGACTGTGTTTAAGTGACTGAAACATTTAAAGTGTTTTTATCTTGGCTAGAGTGTCCTCTCAAAGGAATCAGCAGTCATCAACAGGCATCATCATCCTCTCCTATTACACTATTAGACTACACCCATAGGATCATAGGAGGTTACCAGCCTAATGGTCCTGCGGTACTTACAAGCCTATCCAAGAGTTTATCCTCCAAAAAAAGACTCAGTCAGCACCTGTAGCCCCTGTCAGTAAGGGACACAGGTGGAACCCCTGGGACAAATCTGTGGTTTCCCATTCACTCATCAAGGTTGTACATGAAGAGGGTCAGTGAGGTACTCTGTTTGACATGTATGGGAAGTCTATTCTAGAGACTGGGTAGCCTTCGGGAGACAAATCTATCTTTTCAGCAGATTTTGTTGATGTCGCATATTAGAGTTAGGCCTTTCAAGTGGGTAATGCGTGAGGAGTTAGAATTAAGATATGGAGCATTTCTAGTAGGACAGGGTCTGATATTGCCTTGTAGGCAAGACACAGATCACCTCTGAGCAATCTGTACGATACCAAGTAGAATGATAGTGATTTGAGCCTGTCCACATAGGACAAGTGCTGAAGGCCATGGATTCTCTTTGTGAAGCATTTCTGTGGCCTTTCCAGTTGGCGCAGGTGTTTGGAGAAGTACATACCAATTGGGGCGTTATACTAAATTATTGGCCTAATGAGGGAGCAGTACAGAGAGGTAATAACCTCCTTCTTTCTGGATGCAATCCCTTTACTTATGAGATGAACCAAGTAAAAGGCTTTTTTGACCACTTCCTCTACATAATGGTTGAATGTCAGATTGTTGTCAGCCTGAGTACCCAGATCTCTCACCACAGGTTGTGTGCTTAGGGGGTTGCCATTGATGTGGTAATCAGTAGGGGCCATGTTTTTGGCAATGGTATGATAATACATTTTTTTACATTTAACTTAATGCCATGACTTTGGCACCAGTCATTTGTTGCTGTAGACCCTCTTGCAGTATGTTAACATCATTTGGGGAGTCAATGACAGCATCCAGCTTAGAGTCATTCACAAACTTGGTCAGCCACAGGCCTTTTGTCTTTGCTTGGACATATGAGAAGTAGTTGCCAAACAGTAGGCGTCCCAGGACAGATCCCTGGAGAACACCACTAGTGACAGGTCTGCTCTTAGAGGTGGATGCGCCTATATGGACCTTGTGGGTCCTATCAGTGGGCCAGTTGGCCACCCATCTGATGAGATAGGGATTTATGCCAAGTTATGTTAGCTTTTCAATGATGCCCGAGAGGGGGATTGTGTAAAAAAGCCTTGGCCAAGTCAAGGTAAGCTGTATGTGCTGACTTTCCCTTATGGGGGAGATGGTGACAGTCTCAAAGAAGTAAACCAGATTCAACAGGCAAGATCTGCCCTTGACGAATCCGAACTGTGTGGGGTGAAGTACTTGGACATTGCCTATGTCCTTGTTTATGAGATCCATAATAATACACTCCATGGCTTTACAGATCAAACTTGTCAAGCTAATGGAGTAATAGTTTCCAGGGTCAGTAGTGGCACCACCTTTGTGCAAGGCAATGAACTTTGAATAATACATTGGGTAAAAGGTTCCACTGTGAGTAGGAAGATGAATGGAGGTAGGGGTCACCTCCAATGTGTGCTTTTATGAATAGTGAGCTATGAATGGAGATAGGGGTCACCTCTGATGTATGACTTTATGAATAGTGAGCTAAATCCTGCCAAAACTATTTTCCAGGGATCTAGATATAATGGTTTCGCTCCCTTGATATATGATAGTGGGATGATCATACATCACTACCTATATAGAATCCCACTGCCAGTGCCTTGGGAAAGACAACTGAGTACAAGGACACCCAGTGCTCTGCAGTGAGTTGAGGTTTGTCCACTGTAGGCAAAAAGTCTGGGCCTAGTTCTGGTCTTGTGTAATCATGGAGTCTGCATAAAGCAATATGTAATATCTTGGGAAATTCTCTTGAGATTTCTGTAGAAAATGTCTATGACCTGAATATTTGTCTTGCCTTTCTGCTTCCACATTTCCCAGATTTGTTGGTCTTAGCCCACAGTTGTAGAGGTGCTTCAACAAGTATAACTCTGCTCCCCCATTAATTTAGCTAAGCAATTGTTTGATCTTCTGTACTCCCTTACAATCACTTCATTCCTATATTTATTTCTCTGATATGCCTACCATTTAAAACCCACCTCATTAATCTAGTTAATTATCTCCCTACCGCTCTATCTAATTGCCATGCCGTTGCTTCGGTGTAATTCACTCCTAGTTCATCTTCATAGGATTCTCACTATGTAAAGACAGACACTGAATTAATATGGTTGATCTGAAGGAACTTCACAACTTCTTTCCACAGGAATTGTGCAGAATCGTCACCTTTGAAGATAATAGTGTCCATCTTCTATTGCTTAGAATGAGAAGATGTGCATAAGTCCAGCTCTAGCACCAGATGGACTGACATGTATTCAGACAGAAGACAGACTAAGATAGCTACACCCCGTACCACTCCCAGTAGTTGGCTCAAAACCATGCAAAAGTCTAAGTTGCTTTTTGACATCCTTAGTGAGAGAGCCATGTAAAACTGTGGTCACTGCCATTCTTGAGGTGCTTATATTGTATGACAGAGAGACTTGATGAATTAGTCAATAAATTACATGTACCTCATGTTGACGTCTTACTTCCTATATGGACATTTTTTCTAAATATTTAAAACATTTATGTTAAACATTTTTTATAATTTAGGCATCAAATCTTAAACATATTACTTAGATTCATGTATTCATTCTTTATGAACTGCTTGTTAAATTGCTTTGATTGCTTGCATGTTATGGTGTAATACTGAAAAGTTGATAAAACTCTTTGTAACAAAAAGTCATGAGGCATCACACATCACTCAGTTACCCTCTTCATGTTCCTTCTTATAGCATTCTTTGAGGCATAATATGGTCCTCTGTGTTGGGATTGTAGTCATCCAAAGCAGAGTTATTGACTACACTGAAATCCCCTCCATCAATTCAATGTGGTTTTCTGTACTGAACGCTTCTAGCTTATTAAAGAGGGTAGTAAAAAAGACAGAGAGTCCTCACTGGGTCAATGTATACAGCAAGTATTAATAGACCACTCTGGATATGAATTAAAGTCATTACCCATCAGCCTTCCTTATCGATGCAAGTTTTACCCCCTTCAGTTTAATTTCATGTTGCTATAAATGGCTACACCCTATCTGGAGGCTTTTGATTTGGGAGGTGAGCACTATTAAGTGCCTGTAAAGGGTGGGAAGAACTTTTAAGTGTGCCAACTAAAAGGTGTATATGGCTGGGCATCTTATGGTTGCTGTGATCACTTTCCTAGTATGGTTCCCTTATTCCTGTGTACTTATAATAGAGCTGACAGATCATACCTCTCAACTGAACACTCATTTTCGCAGAATGTTCTAATTTTTTGGCGTAATATTTTTGGTCCATTTTTCATAAAATCACGGTTTTCTGGCAAAGAAGTGGCAAATCATTAAAGACTGAAGTTAGAAAATAATGACAGACATCTGAGTTCCAGACTTCATACCCTTTGAAAATTTCAAGCTAATGTAAAACTTGTTATTCTATCAACTTTCTAAGTTTGTAAGAGCAATATTTAAAAATCGTCCCTATTTTTGGCCTTTTTGTCCCATTTTTATTTATGGCTTTGTCCATATTTCTTGTTCTAAGAGGTTGAGAGGTATGAGTTGCCTAGTAGTCCATTCAGGAGGATTTTATACATACAATATAAACAATGAAGTAATTATAATTAACTATGGACACAGAAAAGCACTCAGAATATAGTTTGGAGCACTGCCTAGTCCATGTAGCTAAGCAGCTGAAGACACTGGCTAGTTAGACAACCATAGCAATCATGTTTTCTCCTGCAGGTGTTTCCCTTTATACATTTTAAAAATAATTCAAAACAACCTTATTGTCAAATAAGGCAAGCACACACAAAAAGCAATGAATGCAATTATTAAAAATGTTTAATTAAATGCTTTCATCTCTCTCTAATATGCAAGACTTCATCAGAATAAAAGATAACTCAAACAGCATCAGTTATATAGCACATTAAATTTTCTGCTTAAAACATAATATTAACTTGTTCATTTATTCATTTAGGTCAGGTGAATGATGTTTGTGCATGCACACACACAACACATACACACACACACACACACACACACACACACACACACACACACACACACACACACACACACAGACAAAAAACACTATGAAACACACACACTTGTTGGCTTGACTTCTGCTATTGTTCTGGGATGGGCAGTACAATTGTAAATCAACAATATTTGAAGGGAACATTGCTAAATTGTGGGTTTTTTTTCTTCTTTCGTTTATCTTTTCCATTTGGAACTGGGGAAGAAGTTACCTTGTAGCAAGCTGTCCATTTGTGATGATATTTTACAGCTATTGTCATGAGCAACTGAATAAATAAAAATAAATCACTGGACCAAATGGTGGCTTAACGTCTGCGATCTCTATCTAATATATCCATGGTTTAAGTTTCTGTTCTGATCCTTTGCCATTATCTGTGTGACATTTGCATGTTATTCCCATGTCTGTATGTTTTTCTTCAGTTACAATGATTTTCTTCCAGAACATGGCAGTTGACTAGCTGTTCTAAAGTGACTTTACATACATTGCATTTATCATTGCCTTAGGACCCATATTGTGTTTGAAAAGTTTCCAAGATGACCAGTTAGCCTACTCAGCAAATAAATAAATAAATTAAATTAAAAATCTTATGACCTTATGATTAACCAGATGCAGTCTGATTTTCTACAATGGAACAACCACAAGGACAACACCAGGAAGAGTGTTGTCCATAATATATCATATATGTATTTAGACACACACATACACATGCACACATGCACACATCATATATATTGAAAGTAGTTATTCTAAAATGCATAATGACATTAATTTTCATTAATTTAAAAAAATGTTAGCAAAATTGCATTCAGATGGTATGAAAACACAGATTCATACTATATGAAGGAATTTTTGAGTACAATTAATTTCCACATGCTGGTGTACAGTTCTTATACATTTGCTTTTCTTATGGCTATAGTGGTCTTCCTGTCTAAAGAAATTGGTTGGATACGTAACATAAGTACATATATTTTTAAACTTATTATCGAGTTCCTATTTGCAGTTAGTTTATATTAAATTTCTTGCATCTTTATACTCAAAGCTGATGACAGTGGCAATTTTCTAGATGACAGATGCACTAAATATGTCTTCAAATATGAGGAGACCTTTTACTTGGAGTGCTTCCAACTAAAAGGATTAGAAGACATACGTTGACAGCTGTGTATCAAACTGTTTGACAAGCGATTTCCCTGACAAAAGTAAAATAAATCTTTGACTTCTGTAATGCAAAATATGTAGGCCAGCAGGCTTTGGAAACAAAAAGCTCATCTTGAGAAAAATAGTGTCAAACTGAAAAGCCTGCATTTTTCTTCTTCAGAAATATGACGGCAAATATGATTTACTGTTTAGAGCCAGAATTACCACTATGAATTAATTAATTTATTATTTGCTCAAGGGGAAGAAGGCTGATCCTATAAAGTCCAATACCAACCTTTGCAAGACACATGCAGATAAATTGTCCAAAAACATAATATTTCAAGGTTTAAGGCCTGAAAAAGACAATTAAGACAACAACCAAACTAGTAACTGTGGACAGCAACCAAACTGGAGCCTATAGGCACTGTACAAATATTAGGCAGTTATCAAACATTTAATTATAACAGAAACTATCCAGATGAAACATTGAGACACAAGTTTTGGTCACTAAACTACATTGATGATTAATCGTTCATGGTTGGCAGAAGGAAAGGGAGAAGAGATGCTGCATGAACTACTTTTAGTATGTAAAACTAAGGATCTACATTGAGTACTTGAATAAGAATGCTAAGTATGTATTAATCATACTTTATGGTAGTAAGAAGAAGAAGTTAGTAAGATACAGTGTACTTAAAAGGACTTTGCTAAGTGACTGGATGTGTGCCACAGCAATTTTAGTTCTCTAGAAAAATTATTCCTACAATCCTTAATGAGTGTCACATTTCTGACATAGATGATCACATTTATGTTGTACCAGAAATAAAAAAAATACATTCTGTGAAATAAATCTTATTTTAAGGACTGCATAATATCAGCCCCCCCCCCAACCACCACCACCAGGGAACTGTAAGGTAAAATTACATTTCTTATGTACACGTTGATAACTAGATAGGAACAGTAGTCTACAGCCTTCAGTGAAAAGTCTAAATTGTAAAGTAACTGTTCATATGTTCACCTGAGTGGGGTCTGACATACCCTCTAGTTTGGTACTCTTTGCAATGTAGCTTTTTTGTTTAAGGAAAAACTCATCAAAGGCTCTATTGTCAAGTTTCTGTTGTCAAGTGTCCCACTACCATATCTGCTATTGTTTTCTCTACATACTTCAGTTTCATCATACCTCCCAAAACATATTTGATTAGCTGAAGTAATGTTTTTAAATAATTTATATTTAATCTCATCAGTCTTGCCCTTGTGGCCTGCCTTGAAGATGAAAAGGGTCAGAGAATGTCCAAGCCACTGACACAGTTAGCAAATCAATTTAAAAAGTAGATTAATATGATATTCTGTTGATAAAGCAGGGTGCAGCCACTATCTGTGGCATGTGAATTAATTGAGATGTGTACAAGGAACTACTGGATGTGTCTTCAGCAGGAAAGTCTGCTTGAGACCAGAGACTGTACCAAACATCATGGTTTTGCTCTTTTGAATGTGCATGGATTTTAAGTTGAATCAGGTTGTTATATATGCACGTTCATAGTGAACCTCTGATTCAACTGTGACATTAGAAGAGGTTATAGTAATAATTTGTTTGTTAGCACATGGCACTGGGTGAAACGATGGAATATCTCAAATCAGAAAACTGATAAACAGTGTAAGTAGGAATGGCCTCAGGAATGAAACCCATGCAGGACTGACCTTTGGTCAGCTGATGCCCAAAGCAAAAGGTTTCTACAGTGCCCCTCCCAACACTATCCTGGGCCCCCATCCTGGTCTACCTACACCATCCAGATTATGGTAAATTGCCCCTGCTAGAGCGGCACCTTAGGTGATCGTCTAGTTGGACTATGCTTCAGGATGTCTTTGTAAAAAGTTACTTGTATGGACACTATGCTTTCTAGTTCAATTTAAAATGTACTCCTTGTGATATAGAGGGTAAACCAGGGCATTGACTGATGTTTTGCATGGTATTAAGTAGTCAGGCATGATTTGCAAAATTAAGTGTCTTAGTTAAATGAATGAATATGGGTCTGGTTAGAACTTTTTTATCTAAATTTGTTAAGGCCATAACTCTAGAAAGTCTAGTAGCAGTCATGGTGCTGTTACTTCCTCAGAATCAAAGTTGTATGTACGAAAACAAGTCATATGAATTAAAGTGATCTAAAGAATGTAGACAATATGTCAAGTATCTTTTGATAATTGTTATTTTTCTGAACTCCTAAGTGGATTATCAGTATTGCTGATCTAATTCTGTGCTTTAGGTAGATTTCAAACTTAAACCAAACAGTCAGCTTTGACAACTGTGTGAGTTGTATCTAGATCTTGTGTTAATTAAACCCACCCTTCTGGTACTTTCTATTAAATGAGCAGTCAGTCATCTTGGTCTTTGGATTCTTGGAAGCTTGGAAACAAAGCATTTGGACTCCATTTTGTATTCAGGGAAATACATTTAAACTACATTTAAACAACTGCAATAATCTTAGCATTTAAATAATTTTTCTGTAGTGTCGGTTTGTGTTTGTTCTGAATCTGAAGTTAAAGCTATTAATTGAAAGCATTTTATATTTGCAGGGTTTATAGTCTGCAGTGCCTTTCAAATTATACCCATCCTGTGCCTAAGTGATTAAATCAGTTCTGAGTGCAGTGCCTTTCAAATTATACCCATCTTGTGCCTAAGTCATTAAATCAGTTCTGAGTGGGTTCTCATTTTATTGCATTTCTTCTGTATACCTGGCCCTTTAGCTCCTCCCGTTGTTATCCTTTATGCTCATCTTAATGTGGACTGTCAGATGCAATTCTGAAGGCTCTCCCCTTTGACTGTTAATGTGCTTTGAATTGATTTAAAATGTATGTTCCTAATTACTGGCATGCCTGCCTTTGAATCACCTTATAATTACTTGTAGTTAACTGTTTGATTTGTTTTTGGTACCTTTTCTCTCTTGGCTGACTAAAGTATGTTTTTACATTAAGAAAACTGACAATACAATTCCAGTGGCAGTAGAAAGGTAGCCTGGTTTATCCAAGTTGGGAAACACAGAGGGAGGCTTGAAGTGAGAGTTACTTGTTATAGCTAGTTGTTTGACTTTTTCTGCTACCTTTCTACTTTCCAGTAACTAAAGTGTGATTTACATTCAGAGGACTGCAAAGCTAGTGACAGTTGAGAGGGAGCCCAGTCTGTCTGAGTTGAGAAACACACAGAAAGGCTTTAATTGAAATAATTTCATGGGCCAGAGGGCTTTTAATTAATATAATAATTTTTCTTTGATTCTATTAATTTCACTGCTCATTACACAGCAGCTTTTAGTAGTACTTTGTATAAATGCAGGCACTTAAAAAATAAATTTCCCTTATAAAACTTCCCCTGTAACATTACCCAGTACTTGGTTGCACAAAGAGCAGCTTGTCTGCATACTGGGAAGTAGACATAAATAGCCTTGTTGTAGTTGCAGTTTCTACCACAACTCTGAGATACAGCTGCCTATGCAGAATTGTTCACATAAATCCTGTAGAATCATATCAATAAATGCATACAGACAGCTGCGCCAACCCACAATTAACTCAAAAAACAAACCTCCCTGGTGGAATCCAAACATAAACAGGTTGTACAACAAAAGAAAACTTCATAGTCATGATTAGGAAATGTTATGTCTAGCATGATAAAAACACTCTCATCAATCTAATTAAGTCTACTAAAGCCAAATATGAAGTAAAGATAGCCTCATTACTAAAAGGCAACTGCAAGTCTTTCTTTAGCTGTGTCTGAAACCTCAAAGGCAACACAAATTGCTTGTGAATAGAGACACCTAAGCCTGAAGACATAGCAAATCTGCTGGGAAACAAACCCAGCTCCAGTTTTACCCCCCACCTCACCCCCTTGTCAGTCTTCCAGGAAATACCATCAAAAATTAACTCCGGCTATCCTAGATGTGCTGCCTATGACCAAAAACACTGTATTGATGGGCTCTGATAATATCCCCAGATGCCTTCTAAATATTCTAAAACATGTCCTATCAGGACCTGTGGAGTCAATTTTTTACCTAAATTGCTTTCTGTAAACTGTTGAGCTAAGTGTTATACATAAGGTAAATGAAATATCTAAAACTACCAAGGGTAAGAAAAAAATGGAGGGGTGAGTAAAAGTGTGGTGATGGAATGATGTTGGGAGACAAATTGTGTATCTTTGGTTTGGCTCTAGGCCAGTGTCGTTAAATGATTTTATTTGAAGCAAAACAATAGGTAACAGGAAAAGCTCATCCTATAAGGGAATGCCAACAAGGCTATGGCAATGATGGGAGACAGAAAGATCAGGCCTATGAAGAATTTAAGAAAATTGGAAAAGGAGGCAGTCAACTGGCGGCTAAACTGCCAAGCAAAACTATGTAAAATACTGTATTTGAGGCATAACAGCCTGGGGATATAATACTGATCATCAAGTACAGCTCAAGGAACCAGATCAGGAAAGTCCTAGAATGGCAATAACAGACCAGTGGTACAGGGTTTGATTCCCTCAGTCTGTAATTGCCAACTGTCTGACCTTTGCAAGTCATTTAACCACACATTGCTTACTTACAAATGGGAATGTGGTTAGGCTCCTCAAAGATTCCTGGACTGCAAGCTTACCAAAGAACTTATGAACCCTCAAAAACAGAGTGAAAAAATCAACTGTTTAAGTCAGTAGCATGTTTGAGTGTATCCTCATGGGAATTGACTTTGGGAAAAAACTAAATATTTTTTTTTTACTTTACTGGTCATTGTATGTGCCACAACTAGAAAGCTACTTATGAAGGCTGTAAGGACACTGGAAAGTGCTCTAAGGAAAGAAACTCCAAAAATATTTGAAGAGAAATACACACAAATGCACCTAGATATGGAAGATGTCACAATACCACAACAACAAAAAAAGATCACAACAGGGGAACATAGAACAGAAAATTAGTAAAGTAGAAGTTAAACAAATTGTAGCTGAAGTCATGGAATACTTGCAAAGTGAAGGATTCAGTATAGAAAGTCTAACATGGGTTATGTCACAGCATGATGGAACAATGAGTCATCAAAGTAAGGAGAAAGAGGTGGGGATAGAGACATCTGAAGAAAAAATATGGACAAGAGTAATAAAAAGGAGATTTAATATGGTGGAATATTTAGGCAAAGAAGAAAGCAAAACTAATCAATACAAAAAGCAGAACCAAAGATATTTGAAGAGAAATACGGGCAAAGGTAACTGAATATGAAAAATTGTACAATGCAAAAAATAAGAAAACAAAGGGGGAGAGTAGAAAAGTGGATTAGTAATGGAGAAGTTAAAGAAATAGAAACTGAAGTTAAGGATTACTTTCAAAATGAAGGATGTAGTGTAGAAAATCTAACTGGTGATGTCACGACATGATGGAGCAATGAGTCCCAGATGAAGGAGAAACAGATGGAACTGGAAGGATCTGATCACTTGCCACATAAATATACTTTGGAGCCTTCAGTTGGAAACAAGTACAGAAGTTCAGTGGCAACTCTGACGCAGTCAGTGTTGAGGAATGATAGGCTGGTGAGTTGCCATATGAAAGAGCAACTGATAATGCACAGTGCAGCTGAACAGAATATGTCATAGGAAGATATTTTGGAACTTTCTGTAGAATGCCTGCAGGAAATTGAGAAGAAAGAATGTGCCCTAAGTTTAGAGGAAAATAATCTAAGTGAAGAGTTGCTTGATTTGATAGATATGGATAGGCATATTAACATCAATAAAAGAAAAAGATTGCAGAATGTCAATCAGGCTCAAAATGTTAGATGTCTGATAAAAGAAATGAACACAGAAATGGAGTATTAACAGAATTCCATGTGATATAACAGAAGTAAATAGGATATATGACTTTGTTAAACTAGAGAAAAAGTCTGAGGAAATTATAAATCATCTCACTGAAGGTCAGAAGCAATATGATATGGGTAGACTAAAGCTTCAAAGGGACAATGAGGAAATGGAATTTAATACCAAGCATTGGAGTAAAAAGGATAACAAACTATACATATAGTGGACTAATTTTAACCTAGATTTGAGAAAATACTTCTTCAAAGAGAAAAAGTATTAGACATGTGGAATAGGTTGCTAAAGCAGGTAGTAAAAAACACAAACCAGGAAATAACAAAAAATGAGTGAACCAACTCCAAGACAGCAGCAATAATCCAAGTTGTTGTTGTTGTTGTTTGTCTTTCGGCTTTTTCCCGGTAAGGGGTCGCCACAGGGGAACTCCGGTCCGCTAATGATTGGCAGTAGATTTTTACGAAACACTGAGGTGCCAGCTCGACACCCAACCTTTAACGAAGGCATGCCCATTTATGCACGCATGTCTTTCAAATGCTACCCAACCGCGGGGAGGACATGCAGACTCTGCACAGAAGGCACTCTCAAGCCAAGCCGAGAATCGAACGGGAGAACCTCTTGCTGTGAGGTAACAGTGATAATCCAAGTAAAAGAATTTATTTAGCACTTTCATCTTTCTTATACACAGACTTCTTCACAATGAATTAAAAACGTAGGTGTCATCATATAAATAAATGCAAGAAAATGCGATGTAAGGCAAAACAATGAAGCCACGGAGGGAGCTTCAAACCAACAAGTTTATTCTGCTATGACATTAACATTGACACAATTCGTTGCCACAATACGTTTTCATTTAAAGTTATTTCATCAGATGTGGGTGTGCAATACCTTGACAGCAGTACCTCCAGTGACTGCTCTGTTCCTTCCTCCTCATTACACCCCAGAAACGTGAATAGCCACAGCACACAGCATCCTCAATGACAGCGGGTTCGGCTTCAGACAGTCTCCTTTTTTGGATTGCAGTAAAGTCAGTAATCTAATTCCAAGTATTCACCAGTGATGTGAAACCCCCAGGTTCAGTGACAAGCAGCGTTCCTTATTCTCAGACTGGGGCCCCAACTACTCCAGACTTTCTCCCAGCAGAAGCTGTGCCATCACAAACTGGCAGCAGCTTCCCCATAGTCACTGTCAGCCCATCTCTATCCTTCAGCTTCCCACAAGCCTGAAATTTGTTTAACCTTGTGTTTGTTGCTTAACCCTTTCTGTTACTAAACATTCAAGGCAGTATTAATGGATGCAACCAAGATAGTTTATAAGAAAGAGGTGTCTTTTAAGGGATTATTAGAAAGGACAAACTCCCTGAATGAGATTGGAGGTAGTTACAAATGTGGTAACTGCCCCTAATGCAGACACATGTTGGACACAGAAGGTGTCACCATTAGGAACTTTGGAAAAATTAGACCAAAGAAAAAATATTATTGTTACTCTAAAGGGGTAGTATATCTTGGGTTGTGCCAGGCCTGTGATGGCTTCTATGTCGGGAAAACCAAGACGGCCATCAAACAGAGAATTTATAGGTTCATAGGTAGGTACTAGGCTATTGGCCTTAGGGCCTATATAAGCCTAGCCAAAAAGGTACCCTGGCTGTCACCACCCAAGAAAATTATTTTCCTGTGCCCCTGTTGAGTAGAGCCACAGAGCTGATCCCCGGGGTGAATTTCATATTTTCCATCCAATCATCAAGATTTTTCTGGAAGAGTGCTAATGAGGAGCTTTGTTTGATATAGATAGGTAGTTTGTTCCAGAGTATGGAAAGTCTCTGGGACAGGAATCTACCCCTCCAGCATGTTCTGTTTATTGTAGTGACAAGGTTTAGGTCCCTAGAGTGTGTAGCTCAGAGGGATTGGGATTTCTTTAAGTGGAGCATGTCCAACAGCTCTGGGTTTGACATAGCTTTCTATGTTAGGCAGAGGTCATCTCTGAGTAGGCGATATGACGGAGTAAAGGTGGAGTTTTTTTAGACGGTCTGCGTAGGGCATCTGTTTGAGGCTGGTAATCCTCTTTGTGAGGTATTTCTGCAGCCTTTCCAGTTGTTGTAGATGTCTTGTGAGGTACATACCAAAAAGGGCATTGTACAATATAATGGGTCTAATGAATGATGAGTAGAGGGGAACAATGACCTCTTTTTTCTGGGATGAGAAAACTGTTGTGATGAGGTGTGCCATATAGAAGGATTTCCTGACTACTGTGGCGATGTGATTATCAACGGAGAGAATACTCTCCACTTGTGTCCCAAGGTCTCTTATCACACTTTTGGTGTTAAATAGACTACCACCTATGTGATAGCTCATGGGTACAGAGCTTTTACTAAAGGGGATGACAATGCACTTTTTGGCATTGAGCTTGATTACATGGCTTTGACACCAGGCGTCTATCTCTGTGAAGCCCTTTTGTAGGATGTCCACATCATTAGGAGCTTCGATTATGGCTCCTAGTTTGCAGTCATCTGTAAACTTCATTAGCCAAAGACCTTCTGTGTTAGCCTGCACTTCAGAAAAGTAGATACCAAACAGGAGAGGACCCAGGACTGAACCATGTGGTACTCCACTTGTCACTGGTCTTTAGTTGGATTTGGAGTCTGCTACTTTCACAGTGTGGGTTCTGTCAGTGATCCAGTTGGCAACCCATCTTGTGACATAGGACTTATACCTAGTTTAGTGAGTTTATCTATAATTCCAGAGGGGGTGGTGGTGTCAAAAGCCTTGGTGCAATCTAGATAGGCTGTGTGAACCACCTTACCATTGTCTACGGCTTTGGTGACTGTTTCAAAGAAGTCTGTCAGGTTTAGGAGACATGATCTGCCTTTTACAAACCCAAACTGGGTGGGGTCCATAGTTTGGAGATTACCAATGTCTTTGTGTATAAGATCCATGATGATACATTCCATGGCCTTGCAGACCAGGCTCGTTAGGCTAATGTGGCAATAGTTCCCGAGGTCCGTGGTGGCTCCCCCTTTATGGAGTGGTATAACCATTGCTGTGCACCATTCAGTGGGCACAAAGGCTGAGGTGAGGCTATGATTGAACATGGTGCTTAGGTGGGGTGCCAGTTCATTCTGCACTTGTGGGCTTAAGTTTTTTATTTCCATTGGAAAGAGTGCATTTACTGCCAACATACATTTAGTTGTGTTACATTCTAATCAGCTCTCTGCCTGATATTAAATGAGTAATTTTAGTTAAGAATGCCAGTGATTCTGATGTCTGTCCTGCTGTTCACTTACTAAAGTGACAGGCATACCTCATAATGTATGCCACAATCCAAGAAAAAATAGTTGCATTTATTCTAGACTGTGGACTTATTTTACTTTTTTCCTCACCTTGGGATCTCTGTTACAAATTAAGAAGTAGTGCTAGCTCATAAAGCTCTGTTGACAACCTAAATATGGAATACAATCAGTGCTACAATGTGGCTCGACCAGAAAATTCAGTACATATATTACTCTAGGGTTCTCCTGACTTCCACTTGACATAAGACATGTCATATTTCAATCAGTGTTTCGGCAAGCAGGGTGAATAGCAGTGGTAATATTCACCTTGATAAACCTTTATCAATAGATCTGTACCATTTGGCTGTTTAGGATTCTTCTGCTTCATAGTGCATTATCCCCCATGTCCACTTAATATTTCATCCCCTCATCTTACTTATGTAGCATTAACTATCTCAAGCAATTAACTGAGGTTGCCACTGCCAGGAATAAAATGACAAATAGAGTTTGGATGTGTGGTGGGTGCATATCTAAGGGGCAACCAAGCAGCAAGATTTACAGCTTGGAGTAATGACCCTATCCATATATGCTTGTGCCACGTATATACGTCTGCCAGTAATGAGGAATGATATAAGAAAACAATCCCACCTGATCCCAAAAGCAGTACTGCCCCTCCAACCTTCACATATTCAGTTCCTTAAAAAAAAAGACTGATCTGTACCTTTACATATCAAATCCCTGTTTTCGATTCCGTTTTAATTGCCTGAAAATGTTCTGCAGTAAACATAAGCACTAGAAAAACATGATGCTGTGAAAAAAGTAAATGTACATATTTAATAAGAAGAGCTTAAGTATATTTTATTTCCTCTTTTTATGAGAATCTGAAGATCTAAAAAACCTTTTATTGCCTTAAACAGTATGATTTATATTGGTACCGCATATGATAGGAAAGGAGGCACCATTAATCATAAAGTGCTTTACTGTACTTGCGGCCAACATCAGTGTACTAGTCCTGACTCCTTTAGCAGTTCAAGCTCAAAGAATTTCTGTCTGCCTTTTCCTTGTTACTAGACATTATAAGGGTCTCTTTAGGTGTAGCAGTGTTCAAATGCAGCAGATTATACAATAAATGAAGTGTTTCCGTGAAACTCTGCCATGCCAATCAAGTCAAAATTGCAATGGGTTACTTGTTAAAACAGGTACATTCTGACAAGTTATATCTCTACCAACTGTCTGGCCACTTGGGTCAACATCAGAACAAACCAAATTTGCTTATACACATGCAACATCACCTTATTCCTGTGCTACCTGTGCATAGGTGTTAGACGTCTGCCACAATACAGGTATAAAAGTCATAGATGGTAAAGCACTGACCAGGTCTTTATCATCCATTAGAAAGTGCCGGCATTATCATTGGGTTAATGCAGCAACAACAAAGTTTTAAGTATATGTACTCTTAGTATTATTTCAGTAGTAACATAATGTAATACAAGCCTAGTTTTAGTACATTTGTATTTGCGATATTTTATTTTATTGTTTCATGTATTTGTATTCGTTTACCTGGGGGGTCTACTAGGCCAGGCTGAGTCCATTTTCAGTACAGGTCAGGGGAGAAAAGCTACAAAAACAAACAAGAAGCAATGGTACAGAACACATTACAGTATAGGTTGTTGTTGTGTCTTTCAGCTTTTCCCGGTTAGGGGTCACCACAGTGGAACTCCGATCCGCTAATGACTGGTAGTTGATTTTTACATGCCGAGTTACCAGCCCTGATGCACAACCTTCAATGAAGGTACGCCCATTCACACATGTCTCCATGCAGAAGACGCTCTAGCTGGGAATTGAACCAGACAGCATCTTATTGTAAGGCGACAATGCTACCACAGCACCACCACCGCGGGTTACATTACAGTATAGGTAATACAATAAAATAGATAAAATCTGTATAACTAGTATTAATTATGCAAGCCACAATATTTACTCTGAATATACAAGAACCCTGCTAACCAGTGCTCTTAAGTTACAATATCATTTATATTCTTTCAGTATAAAATAAAGCGGTAGCTCACTAGGGAGGACAGAAAAGCCTTAGCACCAGTGTATTCATCTGTGCAATCCAAGGAATCTGTTGCATTCTGGTAACCATAAGTGCAATTTTATACTGTATTTTGCACTTTTAAACTGTATTTTTACTATTTTGCTGATTTTTCAAAACTGTTCTTGCAGATTTGTTACACTTTTTGCCTGCTGTAGCATAAACTAGATTCAGACCTGCTGAATCTAGTTCTGTTTAATTGAGTACTAAACCAAGCTATCTTTTGTTGGAGAGGACCCCCCTGCATCCTTGTGGCAGAAAAGTGCATTAGTACTCATCTGACTGAAGGCTGCTGGCACAGGGCTCAATTTCAAGCTTTTTATTGGTAAAATTGTTTCTCGGGTTAGCGCTTGTTTTAACACAAATCCACAGAGTTGGCGGCCAGCTACTGCTCTGCTGTATTCATCTATTTAGACCATTGTGCACTAGCATGCAGTGGGGGTAACCACTAGCAGTTATAGATAGAAAAACTTCAGTAGATCAATGTTCCCTTAGTAGCTGCCTGTGATCCAGCAGAAAAGTCCTTAAATTGCGCTTAGCTAATCAGTGAACACCTCAGCTGTATTTTGCCCCTTAAACAGTCCCAAAACCACCAAATCTACAATAGTCTTATAACATTTAGAGAACCCCTACTAGTATAGCCCCTTTATAGAGCACCCCATTAGTACAGACCCAATTTAAAGCTCCCTGTTATACCACACACCCTCCATTTTCTCTCCCCACTGTGAAAACTGAATTTAACCTTACATTATGGATGGTCAGTTTCCCTCTATTTCTGCTACCAGCCTGATTGACATGGATATCCTGAGGCAGTGTAAGCAACTGCCTCATGTACACTGACAACCCTCTACTCCTAAATCACTCAAGTACAATTTGTGTGAGATGCATCTACACTAAGAATTTGGAATCCTTGCTCACTCATGCACAGAACAGTAACACTGAACAGATTGTCAGCTCACATACTATACCTCCTACACAAACCATGCACTCAACACATAAACCATCATATGCAGAGGTACTCACCAGAAATGGACCTAAATACCAGAGATCTTGTAAACGTAAACATGCTACACCTAATACACCAAGTACAGCACTCAATACACATAAAAACACAGGCACCAGAGTCTCACCAAATAAGCCCCTAAGGCAAAGCATGTCTAAACCAAATGGTTTAGTTACAGGTAACTCCACTGTGAAACACACAGATGTCCCACTCCCCAGGCTAGACACGAAGAAGGTTACAGTCAGCTGTCTATCAGGTGGCAGGATCCATCAGATACAACATGCACTCAAGTCTCTCAACAACAAGTACTGTTATGACTCCATCATAGTTCATGTTGGTGTGAATGACTTGAGAGGGTTCCTATCAGTTCATCGAAACTTCAGCAGTTCGAACACCATATGTTTGAACTGTGAAGTTCTAAAATTGATTATCGCAAAGCAGTGGAAGACCGAATTCTTTCCCAGGCTTCGCTAGTTTTGCACTGTGGTGGAAAGTTACGGGTCAGATTCAGGTAAGTGTGCAATTGTGCAGACATTAGGGTTAGGGCATGGGTTAGGAGAGTTAGGGTTAGGGCGCGGGAGAGGTGGGTGTGCGATAGTGACAGACTTTAGGGTTAGGGTGGGAGAGGTGAGTTAGGGTTAGGGCACGGGTCAGGTGAGTGTGCGATAGTGACAGACCTTAGGGTTAGGGTTTGGGTTAAGGTAAGTGGATAGATAGTAGTGTATGTACAGTTCAGTTTATGGTTAGATGTAGGATTTTAAGTGTATGTGTGTGGATTGCTGTTTTTTTGGTGTGCTTGTGTTGTGTGTGTGTTTCTTGGAACAGCAATTTTTTATCCCTGGGAAAAAAAATCGCTGTTCTAAGCCTTCGATGATTTTGCACTTCGAGGTTAGAAGCTCGAACATATAGTGTTCGATCTTCTGCCGTTTCGTCGAAGTGATATAGACCCGACTTGAGACATATGTCAGTGAACTATATGAAGAGTAACATGACTGAGATGTATGAATATGTGTTCCAGGCAAGCATGCTCTTAGCCTTGAGCAGCATTCTACCCTCACCTAGGATGATACCACAATATAAACAAAAAATTATTGACTTCAACAATTGGCTTAGTTTCTTGTATCATTCTAAGGGGATCCAGTTCCTGTCAACCTGGGATAACATGGCTGATAGACCACGCTGCTTTTCAGAGATGTTCTTCATCTGTCATCTCTAGGGTTTTGGTTACTGGCTAAGACACTTGCCACCCCCATAGTGCCTTTTTTAGGCAAGGTCTCAAGAACAAAATTTCCTACATGAAAATATTACTCATAAATTAAAGGTTATGCTGCTAAAACTCCTCTCCCTGGAGGATGTTAGCATCTATGCAGTCATAGAAACTTGGTTCAGGGCCATAGATAGTACCCCACAAAATATACATGTGAGAACCAAAGGGGAGGAGTATCTATCTTCTTCAAAGATACACATCTAGACTGGTTAGACAGGAAATCACCATGAAGTTACTCCAAGTTCAACTAACTGCTCCAGGGACTTTAGCCTGCCCTGTGGCATAAATAGGACCAGATGGAGAGACAGATATGTCTCTTGGAGGTTGCCACTCCACTGGAATAGGCTACCAATTCACATCAAACAAAACCCCTCTATGACCCTGCTTAAGCATAGTCTGGATGACTGGATGGCAAACCATAAATTCCTGCTGGGGATTTCATCTATGACCCTCTTAGATATGGGTAGTCATTGCTAACTAAGATCTTGAGTTTAGGCAAGATCCTTTATATTGAGTTTCTCTAGCATTATATTGAGTGCACTTCGCTATGCTTATAAAGACCTCTGGGTCAATTGCCCAGTAACTACCTATGAACCTATCTTTACCAGTCAGTCCCATGAATCATTCCACAATAAACACTGGCCTTCAATAGGAACCACAAGAGAGACATTGCCATAAGATCACTTCTGGTTATTATTAGCCTGTTTTCCTTAACACCTTTACACAATATGTTCTCACTGGTAACTGTATCCTTTGGTTACACAACACTTCCCCAATAGCTGTAGTCTATCCCCCATGTAGTACACATACCATACTGAATAGCATTGATCAGTCCCCTTAAATATCACACATTGTCACCAAGTCCTAATGGAAACTTAGAACACTTTTGAAGCTCCAGCCATTATTATCCTGGACCTCAATGCTGAAGTACAGAAAATCTAGATGTCTCATTCAAGCTGATGCTCCATTCACAACATCTTCTCATCCTTCCTAAACTATGTGGTCTCCTATATCCATTATGGCCACAGCTATATTTTTCTTCCCTATCCTAGGCATGCACATCATTGCCAGTGCGAAGTAGGCAACTCATACTATACTGTGCCTTTATCTTTTATCCCTTTAGGTACTGTCCTGCACTATTGCCTGCATAAAGAGACATCAATCTTTCTACAACTTGGAATTCTAGTACAAA
>NC_056741.1:230287986-230342986 GCF_019279795.1 Protopterus annectens
AGCTAAATGAGGAATTAAACCCGCACATAAGGCAGCTGTTTAATCTCAGCCTTACCACAGGATACGTGCCCAAGGAGTGGCGTAGGAGAACTGTGGTCCCACTCCACAAAGGTGGCGCCTCTACGGACCCTGGTAATTACCGCCCCATAAGCTTAACAAGTCTAGTCTGCAAAGCTATGGAGAGGATCATAATGGAGCTCATAAACAAAGATATAGGGGACTTGCAGACATTGGACCCGACCCAGTTTGGCTTTGTCAAGGGAAGATCATGCCTTTTGAACTTGGTCGACTTCTTCGAAATAGTCACCAAGGCCATTGATGAGGGAAAGGCAGTCCATACAGCCTACCTTGACCTTGCAAAGGCTTTCGACACAATACCCCACTTGGGTATTGTAGAAAAACTTACCAGCTTAAATGTAAACCCATATGTCACAAGATGGGTTGCAAACTGGCTTAAGGACAGAACCCACAGGGTTAGAGTTGCTGGCGCTGTGTCAGACTCCAAGCCGGTCACAAGTGGTGTCCCACAGGGCTCGGTCCTTGGCCCCTATTGTTTGGCATCTACTTCTCAGAAGTACAGGCCAACATGGGAGGACTTTGGCTGACAAAGTTTGCAGATGACTGCAAACTGGGCCATAGTGGAAAGTGCATTGGACACGGATATCCTTCAGAAGGGACTCACGGAAACAGATAGCTGGTGCCAGAGCCATGGCCTGAAGTTAAACGCCAAAAATGTATAGTCATACCCTTCGGGAAAACAAGGTAACCCCAAGCTACCATATAGGTGGCAATCCACTAAGCACAGAAGAGGTTATCAGGGACCTGGGGACCCAGGTTGACAGTGGCCTTTCTTTGACACTCACATTGCTAAAGTGGTTAGAAAGACCTTCTACATTGCCCACCTGATCATGAAGGGATTCACATCCAGATCTAGTGAGGTCATTGTTCCCCTGTACTCTTCACTTATCAGACCAATGATCGAGTACAATGCCCCATTCGGGATGTATCTCACACGACATCTGCAGCAATTGGAGAGACCCCAAAAGTTCCTCACCAAAAGGATAAAGGGACTCCAAAATCTGTCATATGCTGCCAGATTGAAGAAACTCCAGCTCTATTCAGTCGCATACCGTCTGCTCAGAGGTGACATGTGCCTGACATACAAGGCCATGTCCAACCCGAATTAATGGACATGCTCCACCTCAAAAATCCAAATCCACCAAAACCACTAGAGCAAGCGACTTAAACCTTAGCACGGATATAAATAGGACGTGCTGGAGGGATAGATTTATCACTCAGAGACTCCCTATGCTGTGGAATAAAATCCCGGTCCATGTGAGGCAGAGCACCTCGCTGACTCTGTTCAAGAGAAATCTAGACCTGTGGATGGGAGATCGTAGGTTTACCCCGGGAATCATCTCTGGGTCACTGCTGGACAGAGGCACAACAAACTAATGGGCACAGTATTTTTTCATATAAGGGGTGGCGTAAGCCACAATAATTTGGGCTAGGCTTATAAATGCCTTAGGGCAGATAGCCTAGTATAAACCTATGAACCTATGAACCTATGGTGAACATGTACTAACTTCTGCTTCCTTTAGCAATTTCCAAGAGCAATAGCATCTACCATGCAAGATTTCTGAAAAACATCTGAAGCTGAAATAAATTCTTTAATGGTCCGCCCTGCTTACAGGTGCTATGTAGTCATATCACAAGGTACAGTTATGTAAGTAAATATACAGTAGATGCTTGAATGATCACTGCCGCAGTTGCCTTAGTTATATGAGTTATATCATGCGTAAGATGTAGTACCCAGCCAGCTTCCAAAATTTAAGGGCACCTTCCATGCACCCAGACCATTGAAAGCTCAAGCAAAGCTGGAGAAAATCAGAGTTCTGAGCACCAAGCCCTTCAGAGTTTTCATGCCAACCGAAAAAAGGAGGTTAGAGCTCTGAAAGAAGTCAGTGCTAGGTATACAACAATCAATGTCCTCACCCTGGAAAACAAAATTCAATCCAAGAATAAGGGGGATGGAGGAAGGAAGTGGCTAGTGCAGCACTGATCATCAGTTGTTATTGTCAGACTACTTACACAGCTGTACTAGGTTCATCATATTGATCACTAAACATTGATAGAGTAGTAAAAAAGGCCAGAGGATAATAACTCATTCAGTGTGTTAGCTAGGCCTCATTCAAATAGAGGAAATTACAAAGTAGTTTTGAGTAAGTTAGAACAAAGGTTTATCATTGAGTATCATACTTTATTCCCTAAGGGAATGAACTTGGAAATTTAATGGGTATTAATGACATTTAGCTTTTACTAAATGATTCATTATGTATTAAAATTGAAGTTTTGTAATACTGATATTTCATAGTGATTAATAAGTTGTTATATGTATGCACATCTGAAAAGAATTTATTGCACAATGAAATTTATTAATTAATTATATTTGGAGTGTTTAGTTTATAGTTCATATTTTGTAATTAACATTTATAAAATTTGTAAATTAAGTAAAAGAGGAAAAAAATGTGTTTGTAAAAAGTTCAACAGAAATGTTTCCTTCCTTGAAATATATTTCAGTGGTGAATGAGTTAAATTGTTTGATACAATGATGTTTAATTGATTGATTGATGTTTAATTAATTAATTAAAGCATATATAAAAGGATACTGAAAATGCAAATATATGTCCCATTGAAGGCGAATAGCTGAGGTACCAGGACGGAAGGAATAAAAATGGATATCAACTACTACTGTGTCTTCCTCTGAATTTGTTGGTGTTTTGCAGTTTCTAAGTATTGAAGCTTGTCTTTATTAGTGTTTGTTTTTCGAAGATAATAACTCATGCAAATATTGTAGAACCAGAAAAATAATATTTTATTTACTTATTTATCTATCTATCTATCTATCTATCTATCTATCTATCTATCTATCTATCTATCTATCTATCTATCTATATATTTATTCTTTGTTCACTGGGTTAGTCCCACTAGGCTAGTAGCCTCTTTACAGGGGAGACCAGAGGTGGACCAGAAGACCAGAGATCATTTATACTATTAGGGGGAAATCTGGCCAGGGCATCAGGGAACTTCCCTCACTCATTTAGAGTGTGCTTGTTCCATTTCTAGCACAGTGGCAGTTGGGAGAACAGTGCTCAATGAGATCCAAGATGGCAGATAGCACAGAGGCAAAATGGCAGTGCAGTGTGTGAGACTTTAAGGAGTTGCTTCAGCAGATTTTTTTGTTTCATTAGAAGCAAACATTCAAAACAATGATGGCTGTATTATTGCAACCCTCCAGTCGGGAGGGTTGTGAGATGATATTTTGGGTAAATTGTTGTTGCAGAGCAAGCCCGTCAGTGGAAAAGATGTTTCCTGAGGTGAAATTATGGACAAAATTCAATTGGAGTAATCTGAAGCTGTTTTGAAAGAAGATTGCCAGACAACAAAGTCATATGCCAAGGCTGTTAAAGAAACTGTAGAGAAAGTGATAAGAGACAAACAGAGGAAAGGAAATGTCAACAGTCAAAGGAATTTCATGATGAGAATTCAGAACAAAATAGAAAAAGAAGTGGACAAGTAGGACATTTCAAATAATTTAATGGTCCCATTGGGAGTGAAGGCTCAGGAGGTATGAGCATTTATTAGTTTTTACAAAAGAGACATTTTGTGACATTATTTTTGAGACTGGTTATAGTCTAGAAAGTGTTTGGTGGAATATGAGAAGATAAAGAACAAAAATCCGTGGACTTTTTATGTGTTTAAAGCTTTCACAGAGAAACAAAAAAAGAAAAAAAAAAGAAAATACATGTTCAACTTCAAACTGAGTTGAAAAAGATACTTTAAGAGACATTTAAGCAAACTTTGTAAAGTAGTTATGGTCATTATCAAGGTCTATGATAACAGAGGGTTATGGATTGTGGGATGGGACTGTCAAATTGCACTGAAAATGGAGAAAGAAATAATTGTTCATATCCCTAGTATGATAAAATCAGAAGATAACAGAGGTATTGTAAAATACTGGGACAACCCAAAACATGTTTTCTGTGGAAAAGATGATCATTTAATAAGTAACAGTCATAACAGGAAATGTTATATTTTTAGATAAACAGGTCATTATGCAAAAATGTGTGAAATAAAATGTTATAAATATAAAAAATAGTCATTTATGGATGGATTGTAATCTAGAGAAAAAGGATAAAGAAGAAGAAAACAAATGTGAGGACAGTATACAAAGAGAAGAAACAGTCCCAATAACAGATAAAGAGGAAGTAGGTAAGCAAGATCATAGTAAAAATAAAGATAAAGATAAAGAGAAAAATATAACAGAAAATAATATAGAAGAAGGTTCTGAAATAAGTGACGAGGAAGATCTAAAATAGAAAAAGTGAATGATAAAATGGATTATATTGGCAAAAGAGTAAGAGACCGGAAAAGGAAGTTGAAAGGAGTAAGTGTAAAAGAAAAAAATAAAGGAAATGGATAATGCAGTGAGAGATACTTCAAATTTACACAATTTCTGATAAACTACAATGTGGATGTAATGACAACTTTATAGAGTGCTTTCAGTAAATGGAAACAATATCAAAAATAGTATAAAAAGTAGAAGAATAGCATAAATTTGTGTAGTTGTGTGGTGTTGATATGATAATATTGGAAGATGTGAGATTTTGACAAAAGAAAAGGGATTACAAACAAAGAAACATTGGGGAAGATATACAATAAGTAACTTAGAAAAGGGACTATGTTCAGATGAACTTTGTAGGAAGTCAGTGAAAATACTGAACATAACATTGGCAATGATGGGAAGATTAACTACTATAGATCTCAGCTGACATAATTAGGTATAGCATGTATGCCTATGTTACAAGTAAAGAAAGTAAAAAATAATTTCATAGAAATGTGGATTATGTAGTAATTAATATGAATACAATACTAATAGGAAATTTGATGTGCTACTTACCAGGTACATAGTTCTTACTGATGGAAATGATACTACATATGTATTTGCATGGAGTGTATGTCCATTAGTATGTCAACAGGCTTGTGTTCAGCAATACCCTCTTGCAGGATAGTGACATAACACAGAGACTTTATGAGTGCTCACAATTTGCAGGCATCATCCAACATTGTTAGCCACAGACATTCAGTAGTCATGTGTAATGTGGTTAAATAGATTCCAAGCAGTAGAGGACCCAGGATTGAGCTTTGTTGAACACTGCTGCTTACAGATCAGCTACTGAAGGCAGATGTCTCTATCTTGAGTATGTGTGCCATCAGTGGGCTACTTAGTGACCCCTACAATGACAGTATAGTGGATGCCTAAGTGAGTGCTTTGTGAATGTTGCCTGAGCAAGGGATATAGTCAGATGGTTTGGCTTAGTCTAAGGGGTTGTATGGCCTGATGTCCCCTCACCCAAGGCCTTGGTGACTGTCTTGGAAATGTCCACCACATGTAACAGTCATGCTCCCCCTGTCACACATCTGTATACAGTTAACTGTATGTAGATCACATATATGTGTGCTGATCAGCTCCACGATGATTGCCCCTATGGGCATACAGATACGAAAATTTAGACAAAGAGGTCTATAGTTATGTTGGTCAATGGATGCACCACCTCTGTGCAAGGGTATAAGAGTTATCATTGTCCACTCAGCTGGTGTGCAGCCAGTGGTTTCAGTATAATCAAAAGGTTTTCCCAATGGTGTTAGTAATTTATTTATTTTATTTATTTATTTGCAGTTGGTTTACCAGGATAGTCCATTGGGCCAAAATGAACCCGTTTTCAATGGAGTCCTGGGGAGAAAAGCTCCAAAACAAACTAGGTACATACAGTGGGTTACTAATGATAATTATACAAATGTAAAAGATTCAAGAAATTAATTTCAAAAGTACAGCAAACATTTAAAACAATACAGACTAGTGATGAAACTTGGAGGTGTTATAGACTAAGAAAAGGAATATTGCAGAGTGATACAGAGTAGTTATTACTTAAGAAGCATAATCTTAATAGGTGCAGTCTAGTACATTCTTTGCAGATACCATGGGAATAATAATGTGAGTTATGGGAAATAATAAGGAAAATTGCTGGAGTAAACATGAGAGAGAAGGAAGATGAAAATTGCCAGTATTAGTTATGTGGGGTGGGAGCAAGAGCATTCCTACTGGGATACTAGATGTGCGTGAAGAGATTTTTTGAACATATAATGGTTAGAGGTGGTGCGAAAGGATGGTGGTAGTGAGTTCCAAAGGCAAGCTAGGTTATAGGATAGTAGGTTTTTGCCTGGGGGATGAGTTGGTCTGTGCACTTCTAATAGATTTTGATTGTTTGACCTTAATACTCTATCAGGTAGGTGCATCTTAAAGGCAGAAGACAGGGAGGGACAGAGAGAGGGGTTGAAAATGAGCTTGTGGGCAACAGTTAGCTGAGTATAGGTGAGATGATTGGGTAGTTCTAGCCATTTTAGTTTTTGGAGGGAGGAACGGTGGTGGGTGGAGGACTTATAGCTGTTAGCGAACTTGGCGATTTTGTTGTAGCAAGAGGAAAGTAGTTTTTTTAGAGAGGACTGGAGATTAGTTAGGAGTGGAGCTCCATAGAGGAGGGAGGGGATAAGAAAGGAAGTAGAGAGAGTGAATTTAGTGGTAGGTGTAAGGTACTGATTTTGTCGGTACAGCATACCTAGTTTTTGATGGGTTTTTTGATATTTAATTGTAGATGGGAGTTGAAATTAAGCTGGCTGTCAATTTGGACCCCAAGTAACTTGGCTTCTGACACCAGTTCCAGAAGTAAGTTATTTTGAGTAGTAATCGAGAATGTGTTTATATCGAAAGAAGTGACTTTAGAGGGGGTAAATACCATTAATTTAGTTTTAGAAGCATTGAGTGCTAGGTGGTTTATTTTCATCCATTGCACAGTGATTGAAAAAGCATCTTGTGTAAGCTTTAGGAGTATGGGGGTAGATGTGGCAGAGCAGATAATGGTAGAATCATCTGCATATTGGATGATGTTTGAAAATGGGATAGATTTGCAGAAATCATTTATAAATATGTTAAAGAGAAGGGGACCTAGTATGGAGCCTTGGGGGACTCCGGTGGGGGTATTAAGAAATGAGGAGGTTGCCTTTTTCCATTTTACTGCTTGGTATCTATTGGATAAGTAGCTGGAGAACCAGTTCAAAGAGGAGGGAGATAGGTTAAGTTTTGAGAGTTTAGTTAAGAGCAGGCTGTGTGAGATAGTGTCAAAGGCCTTAGAGAGGTCAAGTAGTAGGGTAGAAACAATTAGGCCAGAGTCACAAGCTTTATTTACAGTTTCAAGAAAGGAGAGGAGGGCTGTCATGGTGCTATGATTTGGTCTGAATCCATGTTGTGTGGGAGTTAGAAGGTTATTATCTAAGAGATGCGGTAGGAGTTGAAGTTGGACACACTTTTCTAGAAGTTTAGAAATGGGAGACAGGATGGCAATGGGTCGGAAGTTAGTAACATTGTTATTGTTGCCACCTTTATGTAAAGGTATGATAAAGGCCTGTTTCCAGATTTGGGGTACTGTACATTCTTGGATGGAGCGGTTGATTAAAATGCTTCTGGGATAGGCAATTGCTTCAGCAGCTATGCTGAGAAAGTAAGAAGGGATGTTATCAGGTGCGTTAGTGCATGGCTTCAATTTCAGAAGGAGTTTCTTTATAGTAGAAGTAGGTACAGGTTTTAATGAGAATAGAGGAGAGTGGGGAGAGGGAGTATTAGAGGGTGGTGAAGGTGATGTGGAAGTTAGAGTAGGAGAAGAGGTAGAGGGTAGAGAGTTAGTAGATGGGAATGAGGGAGTAGTAGAGGGTAGAACGTTAGTAGATGGGAATGAGGGAGCAGTAGCAGTGCAGGGTAGATTGTTGGTAGAGGAGGGTGGGGGTGTATTAGAGAATGAGGTGGTACTAGAGAATGAGGAGGTTAATTTGGCAATGGATTCAATGAAAAAGGAGTTAAATTGGGTAGCTAAGTCTAATTCAGGAGCATTTAGGTCTGGGGTGGGGGTGTGTGGTTATTTCTGAGTGTTTGTTTTATTATTGTTTTGGAGTGTAGAGAAGTAATTTTGTTGATCAGAGATAATAAGCTTTTTTACTTTATTTCGAAGTGTTTTGTATTCATTGTGGAGTCGGGGGGGTCTTGTTTTTCTGATAGAGTGCCCAAGCTTTATCTCTATGGCTCATGGTTGCTCATGTGTTTTTGGTAAGCCAAGGTGCGGAATTAGTTTTTATTCTCTTTGTCCTTAAAGGAGTGTGAAAGTCTAGTAGTTTTAAGAATGTTGTGCTGAAGTGGGCAACTGCGTTATCTAAAGATAATGTTTTTAGACAATTCCAGTTTATTGCTTTTAGAGAGTTTGAGAAGGTTGTTGGGTTAAAGTTTTTATGGTTACGGGTAGTAATATAATTATGGGTGCGATATGGGATTGAGGGGAGTCGGTGAGTGAAGATGGGTATATGGTCACTTAGGGGGTCGGGAAGAGTGCCACTGTCAGAAAAATATTGGGGATGTGAGACTAGAATCCAGTCTAGAATACTGCCGCTAGAGAGGTTTTTTGAGGGGCGTGTTACAGAGTTGATTAGCTGTAAAAAATTGTAGAGGTTGATGTTAAGAGAGTTAGTTGGAGACTGAATGGAGGCCCATTTGATGTTCACATCTCCTAAGATCATGGTTTCATTGCTAATGTTATTGGAGAGCCAGAAGAGGATATCTTCAAGCGTGGAAATATTATCCCCTGGGGGATGTAGAGGGATGCTACACATATGTGTTTGTGTTTATTTACCTGAAGCAGAGTGAGGAGTAGTTCAGCGTTGTTAAAGTGTGGAATAGGTTTGTTGAAGGGAGTAACTAACAAGGAGGATGAGTATAGGAGAGCTACTCCTCCGCCTTTTTTGTGGGACCTGTCTTTTCTAATGATAGAATAGTTAGGTGGAATTATTTCAGAGTCTTTTATATGGGGTTTTAACCATGTTTCTGAGATAGATAGGATGTCAGGTTTATTATGCATGAGCCAGGCATGGAGGGTTGGGACTTTGTTAACTATACTTTGGGAGTTTAAAGAAGTAAGTAATATAGACTTGTGTATAGTGGTTGAGGTGGTGGGGCCAGGGTTGGGATGTATATTACCTGATAAAAGACTGGTAATCAGATGAAGGATTGGGTTAGAGAGGTAATTGAACAGTTTAGTAAAAAGATTGGGTTCTGTTGTGATTCTGAAGGAGTTACTGGTTGCTATGGGGATAGAGTGTTTTTGAGAGGTGATGAGTTTGTATGGAAAAAATAGGAGGTTATTTATAGGATATAGATGGGGAGAAATAGGTGAGTGTGAGTGTGAGAGAGGGGAATTAAGGTGGTTGGTTACATGGAAGAATTGTGAATGGTAGGAAGTAATGGGTTGGGTGAGGTAGTGAAGATAGGAAAATTTAAGAAGTAGTAGTAGTAAAATGGAGATTGATGAAGGTTTTAAGAGCATGTTGAATAAGGTTGCTTAGTGGTGTAATGTTGTAGTTGTATTATATATGTATATAAGAGATTATTATATAAAGAGAAGCTGGTAAATGCCTGATTAGTAGTGAGGAAGTATAGAGTTATGTAGGGTTGAAGGGGGTGAGGTTTTGGAGTGGGTGTTAGAGGGAGAATGGAGACCTATAGTCTGGGTGAGATATTCTTGGAGAGTTGAATGAAATTTAATTTGGGTGGGAGAAGGTAAAGGGTGTTTCTAGGGTATTGGAGACTGATTGGTGTAGAATGGAAGTGGGTGTGGTTACAAGAGGGATATAGGTAGAGGTGCTAGGGGTGGATGGGATTTGGGGGCAGGGTAGGGGAGCGGAGTGAGCCCGAAGGGCGAACGGAGCGGGAAGAAACCAGGAGAAGATCGAGAGCCAATCAGTGGAGCATTGTTTACAGGAGGGTAAGTTGTAGAAGGGTAAGTAGAAGGGACCTGGATGTAATAGGTAGAGTGGGCTAAAAGTTATAGGAGAGAAAGTGAGAAATGAATGTAGAACTTAAGAGAATACAAGAAGTGAGTGAATTAAAGTCAATAAAAGTGGGGAGGGGATGCCATCTAGTGGACAAATGCTGAAGTGCACTTAGCCCACCAGGGCAGTCTCTGGACTAAATTGGACTGAAGGGAGAAGGGAGCTAGTGTAACTCAGGGAGCTAGATGAGGACGAGAACGGAGAGACAGAAATAATAGGGATTTAGGCTGCTGGCTTTCCTGGCAGGGAGCGTTCTGAGATAGCAAGCAGGGTTTAAGAGATACAGTAGTTTAAAGTTTGCAGCAGATGCACATACTTCCTTATGTTCTTCTGGGAGACTCTTGGTTCAATTTCCAGAAAGGGGGTTGAGGCAGCAGAGTAGTTATTATTGCTTGAGCAATTGGATGAGTTTAGTTACTTTAGTTAGGTCTAGGTGTCCACCCAGGTGAAGTCCCAAGGGGAATGCAGGGCAAAACAGTTCCTTATGTTCTTCTGGGAGACTCTTGGTTCAATTTCCAGAAAGGGGGTTGAGGCAGCAGAGTAGTTATTATTGCTTGAGCAATTGGATGAGTTTAGTTAGTCAGATCACATGTGGGATGGAACCTGGAATGTTAGCATGTCCAATAGATGCTGTGTATCCTCCATTGAGAAGCCAGTTATGAACTGATCTGTAAAGATGGAAGTTATGGGATAGGTTGTAAGAAAGTCATGTGTCACGTGGTGGGGACATGGGAAGTGTAGTTGATGCAGAATGTGTGGGGCTACATGTTTGCTATGAATACAGAACCATCATATGTGGCATCATTATGTATGAGTTCACTAACAGTCTGGGCCTGTCCTTTGAGGTTACACATGTAACTACACTATACGTTGTCATTCTGTTTTGTGTGGGTGGTTAATTTTATCACTTACCATGTCTACACAACATCACAATAACACTATGTGCTTCTTTTAGCTGAGGAGGTTGTGCCTCCATGTTACGGGGGCACCCTCACACCAACTGTCACACAGCAATATCCACCTGTAATTGTACAGCCTGTTAATGGCAGTTGTCCACCAGTCAGGTTTGCTGAGCCAGGAAGACCTGGTGTCCCTCCTGTCACGTACAGTCGAGTTCATGAAGTTGTAACTCTGCTGGCATAATGCATGGGCGTAGAGCTCTGCATACTTGCCTGTCTCATCTGAAGGTGTAGGTGCAGTCAAGCTATGTCAACCATCCCACAGTTAGTAATAAATGGCTTTGTTGACATATATGTCTGTATTGTCTGCAAGGGAGGGTTCATGCAGGTAGTTCTAAGGAGACTGACATGTGACTAGATCCCACCAGGGAGGATCTCACATTGGGAGGCTGTATGGTCACCCATGTTGGTAAACACATGATGCAATACGTTGGTTCCCCGTGTAAGGATGTCATGGCACTGCTCCAGGGCAATGTAGGTAAGGACTTGGACTAACCTTTGGGCAAGTGAGCTGCAGCACAACTAAGCAACACAGTGTAAACATCTTACACTCCCCTAATGTGTTTATCTGTGCTCTGTACAGACACCTTGCATGACTCTCTTCTTGCAACATGTTGGAGGTAACTGCAATATTTATTTATACAGAGGACAACTAGCATGTAGTGCCAGCAAGTGTCCCAAGATCTCTTGAGTCATGTCACCTGAAATGCCATGTTAGGATTTAGCATGGATATGAGCACTGACACTGTCATACACTTACTGTCACTGGACCAAACACTGTTACTTTTGCTCAAGGCTAGATCTTGCCTACTGACTGTAAACGGCAGAGCCCATTGATTGTTACAGTATGCAGTGGATGACGGAAATATGACTCACTCCACATACCATGGCCTGACAAGGTGCTTGACAACATTAGGCCAGCAGGCCTTGCTAGAAACTGTGTATGTTATGTACAGAGTATTATGTCAGCTGGTGGATAGACAAGTAAAGTCCACAAACTACTGAACAATATACATACAGAGAACCACTGGCCAAGACCTGAATTTCTGGAACCGAAGATGCACCAACACAAATAAATAAACGACAATTTTACCTAGGTTTCGTCTTTAATGTACAGACTTCTTCAGAAAATAACACTTCTCAAACCCACTCCAACAATATATATTCACACAACTTTACACACCTACATTATCATTAACCAATTAAAATATTAATTAACCAATTAAAGCTATACACATCTACACTTTAAAAAATTATTAGCAAAATGCATACTTTAAATCTAATCTAACACACACTATTGCATGAATTTCAAAGGTTCATAATGTTACATTCTTTATAAAAAACATAATGTTTTTAAAAATATATTTATATATATATATATATATATATATATATATATATATATATATATATATATGTATATATATATATATATATATATATACACACACACATATATACCTTAATATCCTGACATATAATACGATACAATACATATCACCCATCCATTTGGTAACATTAACTCTATTTAAAATTAGTTTTTCAAAAATTATATGTGTAGATGTATCCCATTAAAACATATTTAAATCATCCTAAAATATGTTTTAATTTCAAGATCGGAATCATACTGATGTTGTCATCGATGCCCGGAAATACTGTAGCATTTAATCTTAACTGCCATTTCATTTCACAGATATCCAAATGCATATCCAAGACAGCACCCTGACAATCTTTTTTAATATGCTGTAATATACGAAACTTGAATTTGTGCTCTGGATGTTGCTCAATATGTCTAACTAAGGCATTAGTATTTTTTATATGCCTAATATCCAATATATGTTCACTAATTCTTTCTCTAAATGGTCTACAAGTTTTCCCTATATAGAAAGCCAAACAATCTTCACATTTTGCCATGTAAACAACATTTTTGGTATAACAATCAAAGTGTCCATATATTGATAATGTGTAAAGTTGTGTGAATATATATTGTTGGAGTGGGTTTGAGAGGTGTTATTTTCTGAAGAAGTCTGTACATTAAAGATGAAACCTAGGCAAAATTGTTGTTTATTTATTTGTGTTGGTGCATCTTCGGTTCCAGAAATTCAGGTCTTGGCCAGTGGTTCTCTGTATGCTTATTGTTCAGTAGATAGACAAGTGTCTTGACAGTCATACTCTGGGAAGATAGCATTGGGTGACCTACGCTGCAATGATGCCAGTCACCAGTGGAATTTACCTTTCTTCATTATTGGCATACCCCTTCTAGCCATTCCCTCTCTGCAGTCACAGCCACACTCAATGACCTCTCACCGACTACATTAGCAGGTGATTGCATATTAGCAGCTGTCATCAAATCCCGCACAGAACCAACAGTTATCCAGGATGGCCTAAGACACACATTCAGTTTTTGTCTGAGCCACCGACAAAGACTATATGCCATCAACTGCACAATACTATCATTTGGGAAGTCATCCACCCCTGGAAAATGTTGTAGTGTCTGCACACCATACACAGTTGTGCCATTACTCATGGAATTATGGACACAGAGAGTAAAGTAGCCTTTGACATTCACTGGTCGGTAAGTTGTGGGGATGCATTCAACTTTGTACAATCTATACAGACAGATATGGGATTTAAATCCCAGACTGTCTCTGCTATACTGAATGTGGCTGTCATCACACCTATCATTGTGTGCAATAGCACCTTTGCTATGTCACTACAGTGGCATATCTTACAACTATAGCAGCCACACAAGTTCCATGGTACACCAATACACAGTGTAGATAACTTGTCTTATGGAGTCTGTGTCAAGACAATACATGTGTAGTCTGTCTCCTAAATGCTTTGGAGGGGATGTGTATGGCTCCATACAGGGAGGTGTCAGATCTCACTGTGTACCTCCTGCATATTCATGACAGGGCTAACACACCCTGTTGACATTTATCAAGAGTATCAGACCTTTTCACAGATTAGGGCTGCATGAGTATGCTGAATGATGCCATGGTCCTTGTTATCCTGTTATACACATATGAATCTATGGAAAAATGGACTTATAGTGCTGTACCTTGCTAGACATATTTCTGCTGTACTGACATGCCATCCTGTGCTGCTTTATTGCTGCTGCTGTGTATCCATAGGTTACCCCAACAGACCCCTGAAACAGAAACAGAAAAAGGTCCATGACACATCTTTCACTGTGTAAGTATACAGCCATTACAACTTCGTACAACATAAGGTACACAAAAGTATGTGGTGTACTCATGGTAAATATCAGCATACAGTATCTGTCAGTAACCACTACAAGTGGCATGGCAAAACAACGCTGCATTACACAAGTACATGTTAGCTTATATAGTCACCCTGTGCATTAGACACATAGCTTCATTTCCCTGCATTGATGAAGAGGATGACAGGGATGTGGCACAGGTATCATCACTTGCACAGGGTGTTGTGTGGGAGTGCAGAAGACCTAGGCTGACCCAGAAGATTGACAGCATGTGTGTGAGTCAGGAAGGGAAGCAGTTAAGATGGACCATGGAAAGGTGCCGTGTGTCTCTGTAGGTGACCTGCATTTGACAGTGGTGTGTGAGTGTGTGCATGTACACAGTCAAGCTCAGTGCTAGCCTTGCATGTGTGGATGTTGGACAGCCTTGAACTGTGCGTAGTAAAGCCGAAGTTCACTGTCTCAGGCTTCAAACATGGAAACTTGCACTGACAGGAGTTGCACTGGCACCTCCATGCCCAAGGTCAGAAGCTGTGCTAGTACCTGATGGTGACTGTTGTCTGCTGGGACCTTGTCCTCCACAGGAACACCCAGGACCATTAGTCTATGGCCTGCCACATCTTGGTGTGGACAGCACACTCCCCTTTGCAGCCCAGGATGTACTGCCACTACGGGAGTGTGATTATGCATGGCCACATGGACTCTCAGCAGATGGGGTTGCTGACCTACATCCATGAGTCTGACACTCAACTCCAACCACATGTTCCAACACAGACACTGTGCATTCCCAAACAGACATTGTCTCAGCCCACCTTCTGTCACTACATCAGTGAACCAATTCAGGGTGTCACCAGTACAGTGCAGGCAGTCACATATGTCAGACTGTGCTGCATCCATAATCCCAAGTATATGTCTGGAGTTCCATTCAGAATGTGTCTGTGCCTCCATGATGGCCTGAAACATACACCAAATGACCTATGTTGTGACACCTGCAACAGGTGGCGGATGGACGGCAGGCCTCCTACAAGCACCCCTATCATTCTGCCTAGGTGGAACCTTGCCAGATCTCTGGGTACACTCACTGGAGCCATAGATGCCACACTTTCCTGTTCAATGTCCCCACCGTCTGACTGTCCAATATCTGTGGCCTATTGGAAGTGGGTATGTATAGGCATACTGACTGTGTGCAGTGACAATGAGGGCAGAAGAGGGATGTCAACCTCTGGGACAGATTCAGCCCCCAGAACCCCAACCTGTGGCTCACTGTGGCCACCATCATCATCAGAGTCTGAGGAGACATTGACATCAGGTTGTGTAGAGGATAGACACTAACCCTGCCGGTCACACATGATAAGAAAGGAAAAATCAGTACATTAAATACCTACACTATTATGCTCTGCAGTATTGTGTTATAATATATGTAAATCTGTATACACTGTTATCACTATTATAGACCTTTTGAAAACCCAACCTCATATAATAGGATATGAGGGCATTACTCTTCCCACTAACAGCAGTAGTTACTTGTAAATAAAAGATCATTACACTGCAATCTCATCAGCAATAGTAAGGTACACTGCTGATATTTGTGTAGACGCTGCATAGTTGTCATATATGACATTCTGTAATATCCTGACAACACTGTCACATCTATTAGTGTGGTCACACCTAAAAGGCATAGGTATGAGTCTAAAATGTGTTCAGTCAGAAAATGTGTGCATTTGGCAATCATGCTGACAGTACAGCAATGCAGGCAGCAGGCCTGGGATGACAGTCAAGGGATGACAATGCTGTAAACCTACATCTATAACAAAGCAGTGTCATGCTTGCCAGGAGCAGGACCATGGCCTTGTCTGATACCTAACAGACCTGTGAAAAGTTAAGGGAGAGGTAATGTCAGTACTGCCATTTAGGCAACTGTCAGTCTATGTGTTACAGTCTGGTAGTAATTTGGAGCATGTATGATGGCAGTCCTTGTTACAAGCAGGGACTTCAAATGTGTATGTTATTTGTTCAACTGTGCTAATCTGCACTGTGAGTTTAAAATGATTGTGTGGTGCACTTTGATATTAGTGGCCCTCATTTGCAGTACCTGAGTTGAAATTCTCTTTGGATGCATATTAATGCATGATGTGACACTTTATGCACATATAGTTTGCCACAGAAATATGTGAAGTGTGTTCCTATCTGTAGATCTGTGACTTCCATCAGAAAAAAGCAGAAATTTCATTTGAAATGCATTATGCGGATAAAGAATGCATCACTCAGTCATTAATTGCTGGCTTCACAATACTGTCATTTCACACTGCTACTCACCACTCGATTTGAACCCAGGACTGTGTGTAGCAAAATGTCCTGTTTGAAAGGCATTTAACAGACTGAGCTACTGAGTCACTGTTACAGCAGCTGTACTTGCAAGACATATGTGCACACATACACATAGGCTGTGAAAATTTTTTTTACATCCATCAGTATGTGCATGGCTATATATGGATGTATTTATGCACCAGGGTCCCAGCTGAACATGTATTTTGCCATTAATGCCTTAGCAGGTGTATTTCTACATATTGCTGATAAAAGGGCACATTTAACTGCAATCACAGGCCTCACTTACATCCATTATTATATGTATGGCATTCTAGTGGTGTAGTCTTGCACCAGAGTCCAAGGTACACTCCCATTTTTCCAATACATTTTAATAAAGTTTGTGCGATGTGCCACAATGTACAGCTTAGCTGAAACATGCTTAATTACTGTAAATGGCAATAACTACATTTTGTTTAAACCACCTGTTTTAATTAATAGCTGTATGGCATGGCAGGTTAATGCAGTGGTCTGCAGGTGCGATGGTCTTGGCTTCAAAATGTGGGACAGGTGTTTATTTTGTACGTGTTTATTATAAATTGAAAACACATATTTAATATAGCTCTATTAGCTGAGCTTAGAGAAGCTGTGCAATGCAGAGCATCACATAGATTCATGCTAAAAATATAAAGAAAGAAAATTGGGGAGACAGGAAAGTGGTGAGATGGGGTGCAGGGAGGGGGAAAAACAAAGTGAAAGGCAGGTAAGGATGTGCAGGAAAGGTGTATATTCTAGGCTGGGGTGCCTTCTGTGCAGAGTCTGCATGTCCTCCCTGCATTCATGTGGGTTTCCTCTGGGTACTCTGGTTTCCTCTCATGTTACAAAGACATGTATCTGGAGCATTTCTTCTCGGGTCTCCACTGAAATTTGGCTTTGTTCTAAGTCAGACTTTCCCGGTAAACAAATGTTAAATAAATAAATAAATAAATAAATAAATAAATAAAATGCAACAACTGTGCACTTTGACAGAATTTGTACATGACTTTGAACTCTCACCCCCAGAGAGAGGATGAGGACAACATAAGTGCACTTTCAAGCCAATTGGACCAAATTACTTGTGTCCAGTGAATATGTGTACGAAATGGAGAGCTATGTATGGAACGATATTTTTTTTGGCACAGGTGACCTTTTTTTTTTGAGGTGAGAGTGGAATGTTGGGGAAGGGACATCGATACATGTGTGAGAGATATGTTTGGTAAGTGAGGATGCATTTGCAGACAGACAAGACAACAGACAAGCATGATGTGTGACAAATGAGGGGGGGTGAACACCTTGGTTGGGGAGGGTGTTGTGGAATCTCAATCCCATGTGCCTTCACAAGACAGCAACATGTCTCACATCCCCACCCATAGGACTGTCAGCATTGCTCCGTCACTACCTCGGGGCTGGCAGTGGGGTAGGCTGAGCACAGTGGGTGAGGCTGCCCCACAAGGCTGGCCAAAACTACTGCACAAAATCCTACACACCAAAATTGGCAGCTCATCATGAGTAACAACTTCCCCTCCACCACCACTTCCAGAGGGGGGCCCAGCCCTGTCCTATGGGATGGAACTTCCCGATGCCACAAGTAGTGCAAGGCAGCAGAGGGGGCAGCACAGGTCGGGGTCCCACATGTGCTGGGACCCAGTGCCATGGCCAGAGGAGGCAAGCTAGATAGATCGGCTGGAAACAGCCTACCTTGATGTGCTGTGGTAAATAAGTTATAGCAATAAGGTAAGGTTAGTAATAAACAAATCACTGATATTATTACCAGAATGAAACATATTTATTAATCCAAATAGATATTAATGTATGTTATGTGTAACACAACATTAAGTAACATAACAGTCAGTATGTTAACAGCAAGCCAGTAAGAATTAAACCATAAGGCCAATAAAACAGTTAATTTAACAAAATATGTAAATCATAATAATACATAACAATAATAAATTACATTTTTACAAAATATAGTTAAACAAAATGTGTTAATATTAAATCATAATAATAAATAAAAAATAAATGAAGATAAGGGGTGGGGAGAGAGAGAAAAACATTCCATTAGTGACATTGCAAATGGTATCCCTGAAAACACTGGTATTACATACCTATACAGGTGCCTAGTGTCAGTTTTGAGTACAGTGACTACAATTCTCCTATAGCTGATGTAGCATGTACATGCCACTCAAGCTGATAGCCTGGGACAGTCTGGGCCAAGCACTAACAAATGCAGGTAAAATCGGTTTCACATAATGTGGACTTACATAACTACCAAGGTGTTCTGTAAATGGATTTGGTAATACATTGCATTCCAGGTCATCATTTATCTGGTAATAATGTGACAGATGGATTAGGCAGTTTTAATTACATTATAAGAAATCGGGACACTTGAGAGGCCCTGTTTGTGTATAGTAAGTAAACTAGACAGCTATCATGCTTTAGTTGGGAGGCATGGCAGTAGAATCCAATAGCTATGACTGCAGGGGACATCTGAAAATAATGTAACAACTGACTGCAGCAATGTAGTACATACATATGATGAATACAGCCCTACTACAAATATTAAGACAGATTTATTTAGGAAGCCACAATGCTGCTTAACACTTTATGATAATTCTCTGTGAAATCTGCACACAATATCTGCTCATAACACTGGCTGCCTCAAGCATATACCTTATGTTCCTGGAGTGGGAGAAAATGAGAGCATTATATGACTGAAACTGGCCTGGAGACAACCTTGAACCATACTATGAGTTGAGAAATACATTTTATAACACATTCCTTTTGCACTCTAGAGCTATTACAGTGTTATACTTGACTGCAGTGACAGTAGAACACACATGCAATGAATACAGCCATACTGCAAATATTAAGACAGATTTATTTAGGAATACACAGTGCTGCTTAACACTTTATTGGTATTGCTGATAATTTTCTGTGAAGTCCACACACAATATCTGCCCATAGACTGGCTACCTCACCCATATACCTTCTTTTTACCTGGAATAGGAGGAACAGAGAGCATTATGTGACTGAAATTGGCCAGGAGACAGCCTTGGACCATACTATGAGTTGAGAAATACAGTTTTCAGTCCATTAGTTTTGCATTATAGAGAAATTACAGTGTTACACTTGACTGCATGCAGCTCTACTGCAATTATGTTATGACACCACAATCCTGCTGTACACCATGTTGCTAACTGTTATTGGTATTATTTATTGCAATACAGATCTTATTTTTCATTTATTGCACTACAGTTATAATTGCCCATTTATTGCACTACAGTTCTAATTGTCCATTTATTGCACTACACTTTTCATTGTGTATTCTTTATTGCAGTACATTTTTTTATTCTTTATTGCTTATTGCACTACAGTTAGCATAATAAATTTGCAATTACCATACTCACAGTGCAACCTGGCCAGGTGCCCAGCGTGGGACTGAACATTGCAAGTCCTCTCAACTGCAGCTGTTATGAGAGAAGCACACCATTATGCCTACCAGTTTTGCACACATTCAGCTCGCATTTTGGTAAAACATTTGAAAACATACTTACATATTCATGGGGCATGCCAAGCCCTAGCATCTTGGACCCAGGTGTCCAAGGTTCCCCTCTTTCTCCTATTCAGGTCATCATAATGGTGATGACACTGCTCACCAGTGTGGGGGATACCAGTAGCACTGGTAAGTTCCCTGGCCAACCGATGCCAGACTTCAGCCTTACATTCCAAGCCCTAGAAACCCCCCTGCATCAGCCTGAGTTCATGATTGCATACCATGAGCTCAACAAAAACCCTGGACTCCTGCACACCCCATCTCTGCACCCAAAAGCTCGTACCGTCTCCAACACTGCCTGGCATATCTGTTATGCACTTAATATAGGTTGTTGTCCCGCACTTACATCTCATTGAGCAACATTCAAAAAAGTGCCAAATTGCTTAGCGTCACACAAACCAGCTAAGCAAAGCTGATCAGCATGAAAACTTGCACAACTGTGGTTTTAATGAAGCTTATCACTGCGCAAACAGTAGTAGCCATTAGCATATTTAAGCAGTGCTTAGCACCATGCAGCACTGCCATATTTAACAATTTTGTTTTCAAATTAAAAATAGTAAATTAAATCACAGAAATGTTATGACTGCTACAGACACAAACCCAGGACCTACTAAAGATTAGACTGTAACTCTACCCATTTACGTACTTGGATATTATATAAACCAGTATGCCCTCACATATACCACTAAGCCACCTGTTAGAGTTGCAGAGCACTGCATGTGCAAACAAGCTTAAACATAACCAGAAATAAATAATTAATTACATCTGGTTTCTATTTTTAGATAACTGGCAGGTGTCGGCTATGTATGCATGAGTGACACTCAGCTTTGCTGCACTCCATGCCACACAAACAGCAATTAAAAATAAATAAATTAAAAAAAAATAGTTATGATAATTAATAACAGCCAGTTTCTATTTTTAGATGTGCAGCAGGTATCAGTTGTCTGTATGTAAGCACAGCTTGGCATTGCTGCAATCTGCGCTCTGCAAACACACAATAAAAAACAAAGAAAAAACATTTTAAATATTATGACAACAAACACATAATAAAAATATATCACACATATAAAAATACTTTCACAGCATTTCAACAGTAGCGGAGAACATTACAGGGAGCCTCACCCTGTACGTAACATCTGAGCAGGCACCCAAAACCATGAAATAGCCTCTACACTTCTTCCTACATGGATTCAATATAACTGTTCCTATGCTCTCCCTCAGTAGTGCACCATCATTAATATACATGGCGTGCTGCAGAGGGGAACCGTGGCTGTGTATTCCGTGTAAGCTCTACATAGTCCCTACATGGATTTTATTAAATCCTGTGGTAAAACTTTTTGTGAGTGGATGGTTAAGCAAAGAAATATATATATACAGAATGGCATAGATCAGGGATACCCTTAAGGAAATTAATAATGAAGGGATAAAAATTTCAGACATGTTTACTTATGCAGATGATATTATATTGATTATGAGAAATAAAATCTGGAAGAAAGAAGTTATATGTTATATATATATAGTTCATAGTTTAGTACTAAGCTAACTGCCCTTGCGAGCCATTTTAAGCGTAGCCAATTATTCCTCGTGAGACTCAAACCCTGCACCTTGTGCTTGTAAGGCAAACACCTTAGCCATTAAACCACCCTCCCAACCCCAAACATATCAATGTTTAAATATAATAGGCATGACTTTAAATAATGAAAAAAGTTAAGGATTGGGTGGTATAGTAAAGATAAGGAGTATCTTTCTCAATTAAAGACAGCTTTCTGTTAGGAATATGATTTGGGGTTAAAAATGTAAGTGAGGAATATGATACCACATGAAATAGCGGCGCATTCTAGTTTTTGGAAAACATACAAGCTATCATTTTAATAAAAAGGTTTATTTGATTAATTCAATTATACTCCAAAAAATTGCATATTTAGCTAGTGTCTATATGCTGCCAAAAATCTAGGAAAAAGAAAATACTACAAGTAATTTTTTCTTTTATATTGGGGTTCAAAACTGAATCCAGTGAAAAGAGGAGTCTTATACGTGGACAAGGAGGAAAGAGATTTAGGATTAATATACCCCATTTTATTTTGGATAAATGATAAAAATGAAAAGTGTGTAGTAAATTTAGTAAAGAACAAATATAAGCGGCATTTGTATATTTTACAAAATTCAATACAATAAGCGGCATTTGTATTATGTTAAAAAATTCGAAACAGGAACAGCATGTTTGAATGAAGCAATGAAATGTTATCAAGGAAAAAAAATGTTATTATGTTAATTATTGGCCTGAGCTAGCAAATGAAAAATTGAAAGCTATAAAAGTACGAAAAGCATGGTGTAACTAACAAGAAGAATGTCAAGATTTTTTTTATGGAGATTAGTGCTTAATAAGTTACTAGTAAAGGGAAATATACCACATGTAAAATCAATGAAAGAGTAAAGAAGAAACAGCAGAGCATGTTTTTTATAGTGTATAAGGGTTGCAAAATTATGGTAAAAATTGTGTAATGAAAAGTTTTTTGAAATATAAAGGAGGTAAACTAAATAAATATGGATGTGGTTATGTATGGATACTATAGTCATAAAATAATGAATATGTTAGCAAAATAGATAAAAGTTTATTTTTTGTTGTGTGAAACATTTGGAATGAATGGCTAAACGAATTCATGTTTAATGGTAAATGGAGACCAGCAATAATTTTAAGAAAAATTAGATGGTGGTTGTGGAAAAGGAGTGTGATTCAAATAAGATAATGAACGGAGAAGTTTAACATAATAATGAAAAGCAAGCTATGGTTCAGAAATGAATGGAAATTTGTACACTGTATACATTTGTAAATATGTAAATATGTAAGCTTGTAAATAGTATTGTACATAATGTTTTTTTAAATAAACCCCCTACTCTTTTCTATAGGTGTCATGGGATCTTTTACATCTGTTTGAGCTATCTCCAACTGAAGCAGATGTGGCCTTGGTTTAACATCTCATTTGAAGAACTAGAAATACTAGCTTTAGAAGGGTATTGATTCCTAGTATGGCATCACCTAGAACATCTTTTCCATTTGCTAATATATGATTTTGTAGCAGAAGGCTTCATTGCCTTCTTTAATACCTGTGGCATATCCTCAGAAAACAAATGCCTAAAAGGAACTAAAATGGTGTCAAGTGGTTCCTTTCCCTGTGAAAGGAATTTGGCAGTCCGTTGGTTCACTGAACTGCAGCTTTGGTGGACTCAGCTCAGTTAAGTTGAATTCAGTGGATCGTACTTTCGTTTAATGAAAGTAGATCCAAAAATACATGATATAATGTGGAATATAGAGCTCAGATACTACACCATTGGACAGAGAACCTTTTTAAATAAGCAGAATAAGATCATCTGATTCTGATCACCTTAAAGAGGTTGAGTCAATAATTGGTACAACCATTAAAGTTTTAATTGGTAGATATAGATTTGGTCAGTAACAACATCACCTAATGGTGGACTATAGATGTGAGCCCTTGGAAGACAGGATCTAACTATCAGGAAGGGTAATGTTTTTTTTCCCTTGCAAGATATTTGTTCTATGTGGTGTTCATGCTCATTTAAGAATACGACACAATAGTAAAGATAAAACAATACGCAATACAAACCAGTGATGTGACAAGTAGTATATGAGAAATATTTATACAACATAGAAACTCCTATGAAACACCTTACAAGGCATTAAGAAAAGCTCTTAAGAAACATACAGAGTATGAGCTCCTATAAAAACACCCTACTAGGCATCAAGTAAAGCTAAGCATAAATAAGTCAGGTTGATTACACTTATCAATTACCCTATAAAGGAACAAAGGAAGCTAATCAAGGCAAGTAGGAGACTACCATACAGAAGCATTCTAGGGTTATTATGGTTATTATATTGGTGACACCATTTCACATTCAAAGAAGGTAGCAGCTCGCTAATTGCACAGTTCTTGATAGTGATGTTGTTTATCAGAAGTAAAAAAAAAATACCAAAAAGAATACCATTTATGTGAATGATTACATCACTGAAATTTTTCCCAGGGGAGGGAGTTATTTGGCCATTGCACCAAATTTGCCCTTTTCACCAATTTAGTACAATCTTGGAATTGGAATATATAATTGGGGGTGGGGAAGCAGTTCCCCCACATTAGGGGTTGAGTTTAAAATAATGTAATTTGTGTTATGATTGCTGTGGTGGTCAAGTAGTTTTTTTTACTAAGAAATCTTTTCAATGATGTGATTCTTCACTGAAATGGTATTCAATGCTTTAAGTTCGACGAATAGGTGTTCAGCGAATTAGAGCTTCAATGAAATTATATAGACCTATATCAAACTACCCCTGCCTTGTGTGAGTAGGTCCTGTCTGTGATGAAGCCTGTGGCAACTGCCCTTGAACATTTCCAAAAGAACGGAGAACCATTGTTGCCTAGGCCAGAAAGGACTACCACAAAGATATTTGGAATGTCCTGCTGAATGTTCATAATGGCACTAAATATGATTGGAAAGGTTGGAAAGGCATACAGGAATATTCCTATCTGAGGAAAAGAGAATTTATCTGCTTTTCTGGTCTGCTTGCAAGGAGTCTTGGAACAGAATTTTGCTAGCTGTTTGTTATTAATACAGGCAAAAAGGTCTCTCTGATTTGTTCTGCACAGCTGGATCAAACCCCAGAGGACCACCTCCCGGATTCAATTTTCATTTGTGAGGGTCTGTCATGATGCTGCTTAGTTTGTCTGGCACAATGTTTTGCTCTGATGGAATATAACATATCTGTAGAGTGAGATTTTGCTGGATATCTACACCCCAGGCAACCATGGCTAATCTGTACAGAGGGTAAGATCTGGAGCTCCCCGGTTTCTTTGTATACCACATCACTGTGGTGCTGTCTGTAATTACTTGCAGTGGTCCTAGGGACCATAGATGATTTAGAGTGTATATATTGCATTTATAACTAACAGCATCTCTCTTATGTTCATATATTATGGTCTGTCTTTTTTATTCCAAAGTCCCTGCACTTTTACTCCCCTCAAAGAGCTCCCCAGGCAAAGTCTGAGTCATCCATTGTTACAGACTGTGCTTGTGCTGAGAGGGAAAATGGGAAACTTGGGCTGAGATAAAGCTTGTCTCTCCACCAAAGTTTTTCGATTTCTACCAATCAGAAACCTGAAATTTGAAACAACAGTGAATGCTGATGTTGGGACCACACAATTTTTAGGAAACATTGTGTCTCTGACATGTGGAGTCTTGCTATAGGGATCATGAGAATTATAGCTGCCATGAATACAAGAATCCTGAGAAATTCCTTTTCTGAAGTCCTGGCCTAAGTGAAAAACCTAGGAAAAGATGTAGATATAGAGCTACTTTTTTCTTGTGGAAGAAAAAGTATTTGGGATGAAGTATCTAAAAGGCATGCCAGGAATATAACCTTTTGGGAAGGAGTTAAACATGACGTTATAATGTTCTCATAGAAACCCAGTCTGTGAAGGAAATCTCTTACCCTAGTGAGACATTTCTGACACTTTGAAAAAGAATCTGTAAAGATAATAAGAACGTCATCTAAATAAGAAAAATATGAATACCCTGCAGTCTGCAATAAGCTTTCACTGGAGCTAGACATTTCGTGAAAAGCCTTGAAGAAGTGGATAACCCAAAGGGTGAAGCAGAACCTGAAACTGCAATCCAGACAAAGAAAACCTTAAAAAGTTTGAAATCTCAAACTGTAGAAATATGATGATAAGTATAATTTAAGAGTTACCAAAAACAAATTGTTAGAGGAATGCAACATACTGGACTGGGAAAAGATAGCATTCTGAGTTTTGAAACTTTCACAAACTGATTCAGAAAGGAAAGATCTAAGAATGGTCTCTGTGAAACTTCTTTTGTTATTACCGGAAACATTCTTTAATAAAAACTTTCCCTCCCAAAGAATAAGAACAGGTTCTGTTACTTTCTGGGTCAGCAGATGCTGAATGGCAAGTGTGAAAAAAAGTTTCATCTGGTGGATGAGGAGGAAGTCCTTGAAAAGGAGGATAATATACTCCCACTGTGATCTGTACCCCAAATAGAACGCTCTCACAACCCATTTGTCTGAGATTGTCTGTTGCCAAAGAGAGAGAGAGAGAAAGAAATGGAGAGCTAGATTTGGGGGGAAGACTTAAAGGATTGCCTGGGTGCAAAGGCGGGTGGGGTTACAATTTATAAACAGTCATTCAGACTTGTTAAACTATCCTGATTTCTCAGAGGCTCCCCTTTTGTTCTTGGATCATACTTGCTTGTTAGAAGGTTGCTGAATCTGCTTGTTTTGTGTTTTTTTTCTTTTTTATAAAAACCCTGAGTTGGGGATGAAGCCTTAAACAACTATGAGAAGGAAGGCTAAAAATCTGAGTAATCCCTTGAATCAGTTTCTCTCTCTTATCACGCTTTTTAGGACCTTGCAGCAGGTGGTACAAAATAACCTCCCTACCAAGAGGAGAATTCAAAATCTCAACCTTTACATCCTCATGCAAATTTTGAGAGTACAGCTGTATAAACCTTCTCATAACAGACCCAGCAGCGCTGCTCTGGAAGAGTTATCAGCTGACTCATAAGGACACATCAAATAATGTTTGCTTACTTGAAACACAGAGTCAAGAAGAGAATTAGAGAAATTTCCCCTCGGAAGGAGAAAATGTCCTTATCAGGAATGGGGTGAAGCATTTACTAAATGTTTAGAAGCTGCATGATCAGATCTGGCATTAGAAAATAAGAATGTGTAAGACGGAACAACGTTATACAAGCTATCTGACACAGTGGTGCAGCAGTAGCATTGTCACCTCACAGCAAAAGGTTCTCTGGTTCGATTCTCAGCTGGGGTGCCTTCTGTGCGGAGTCTGCATGTCCTCCCTGCATTCTTGTAGGTTTCCTCTCCCGTTATTACAAAGACATGCATCTGGAGCATTTCTCCCTGGGCCTCCGTTGAAAATTGGCTTTGTTCCAAGTCGGACTTTCCGGGTAAACAAAGGTTAAATAAATAAATAGTTGCAGGCTGGCTGTCAGGCATGTTGCAGAATGCAATAAATATATGTACAAAAGTTGGAAGAATAGGTGAAACAGAAGTAGGGAGAAGAAACTCCAGTTGTAATAAACCATAATATTTATTCAGAGAAACTGGAATATCAAGTTTCCACTGAAACAGTTGGTTCATCCTAGATATGGTTTCAGAAAATGATTTTTTTTTCCAATGGACTATCAAGAGAAATACTGTCCTTAGAATCAGTATCAGTTTCCTGAAATGAAATATACAGTTTTTCCCTCACAGTCATTTCCCTGTTCATCATCTGGGACTCATCAGAGAAAAGATAATTCCTTTCTCTTTTAACAGAATAGCCAGCATGTGACGGGTTAAAAGCTTGAACAAAGCCTTGAGCTAAGGTACAGAAATTATTTCTCTGTAAAGCAGCAGAGACAGGAGAAGATAACTTCAACTTTCTGCTTCTGCTTTAACAGGCATCTCCGTAGAATCAGACTGACTCCTACAGGGATATCACCCCTGGGAATAGGCATCCCTGTACAGCTAGGTAGAGAAGCATTCCCTGCTCTTTCTTCCAAGTCCAACAGGTAAACAAAGGTTAAATAAACTTCACTCCCCTCTCACCCCCTAAAGGGCCCATCTCAATACCAAAAGATTGCCAAATTCTGATAATCACAGCCACACAGGTAGAAACAGCACTCTCCAAAGCTAAGAATACAGCATCCATGGGACCAGATGACATCCCAGGCTGTGTACTACATGAACTACAAAATGAACTGGCACCCCACCTAAGTGTCATGTTTAATTATAGCCTCACCTCAGACTTCGTGCCCACTGAGTAGCACACAGCTACAGTTATCCCGCTCCACAAGGGAGGATCCACCTTGGATCCCGGAAACTACCGTCCCATCAGTCTGACAAGCCTGATCTGCAAGGGCATGGAACGCATTATCATGAAACTTATAAGCAAAGACATTGGCAACCTCCAGACACTGGACCCCACCCAGTTTGGGTTTGTGAAGGGCTGATCTTGTCTCCTGAATCTGACTGACTTCTTGGAATCGGTCTCCAGAGCTGTGGACAAGGGTAAGGAAGTCCACACAGCCTATCTGGACCTCGCCAAGGCCTTCGACACCATACCCCACTCTGGAATCATAGATAAACTTACTAAGCTGGGCATAAATCTCTACGTCACTTGATGGGTTGCCAACTGGCTTACTAACAGAACCCAGACTGTAAAAGTAGCCGACTCCAAATCCAGCTCCAGACAAGTGATAAGTGGAGTACCTCAGGGTTCAGTCCTGGGAACACTCTTGTTTGGCATCTACTTCTCTGAAGTACAGGCCAACATTAAGGGACTCTGGATAACAAAGTCTGCAGATGACTGCAAACTGGGAGCCATTATTGAATCCCCAAGTGATGTGGATATTCTACAAAAGGGCCTTACAGAAACAGATGCCTGGTGCCAGAGCCATGGGCTCAAGCTTAATGCCAAGAAATGTATAGTCATCCCCTTTGGAAAAAAACATGTACCCATGAACTACCACATAGGTGGCAGGACACTAAACATCAAAAGTGTGATGAGAGACTTAGGGACACAAGTGGACAGTGGTCTCACTTTCGATGACCACATCGCCACAACAGTCAGGAAATCCTTCTACGTGGCACACCTCATCACTAAGGGCTTTTCATCCAGAAAAAAGGAGGTCATTGTCCAACTGCACTCATCCCTCATTAGACCCATTATAGAGTATAATGCCCCATTTGGTATGTACCTCAGAAGACATCTGCAAAAGCTAGAAAGGCCACAGAAATACCTCACTAAAAGAATCACAGGCCTAAAGCAGATGCCATATGCTGACCATCTAAAAAAACTCCAGCTATACTCTGTGGCATATCGTCTACTCAGAGGTGATCTCTGCTTAACATACAAGGCCATGTCAAACCCTGAGCTGTTGGACATGCTGCACTTAAAGAAATCCCAATTCCTCAGAGACACATGCTCCAGGGATCTAAACCTAGTCATCACAATGAACAAAACATGCTGGAGGGATAAGTTCCTGACCCAGAGACTCCCCATACTCTGGTATAGACTGCCCATACATGTCAAGCAGAGCACCTCATTGGCCCTCTTCAAAAGGAACCTTGATGATTGGATGGGAGATAGAAAATTCACCCCGGGGATCATGTCAGTCACCCTGCTAGACAGGGGCCCAGAGAAGTAAATATTGTGGGAAAAATTTCCAGGGAATTGTTATGGCTAGGCTTGCATAGGCCTTAGGGCCGATAGCCTAGTACCAACCTATGAATCTATGAACCTATGAATGTTTTTTCCATACCATCCAAAGACACTCCAATAGTCATGGAGAACATGTTGAACCCTTGATCCATGGTGGCTGAAAGAATCCCGGAGGAAACCAAGAAGAAGATGACTGGACTGAAGAACCAAAAATGGCCACAGCAGAGTCACTTATCTGTGGATGTGGCAGTATAATAGTCCAATGAAGGGGAAAAGGCTATCTAGAAATTTTCTACACTTTGCAACTGGAGGAAAGAAGAACTGAGGAATGAGAAAATTGTTCCAGGTTAAAGCTGAGAAAGAAGCATCCTTAAGTACAATGGAGAGCAGCAGTCTCTAAAAAGCTAAGTTTCAAAAAGGTAATGCTTTAACCTTAGAAAGAATGTGAGAACTATATACACTTTTTATAAAACACAACTTATAAAATTTTTCTCACTAAATATAGAGTGTATGTTAAAATAAACAAAGTTTGCAATAAAAGTAATAAAATCACCATAGTCTCTCAACTGACAGAAAGCTTGAATGACAATCCAAATAAAAATTAAACTCCTAGCATAAAACAAACAGCTTCAGTAAAGAAAGTACTTTTTTAGTCATAAAATAATTTCTGAAAGTTCTGGTATTGTGGAAGGAACCTATCTGCCCAGCAAATACAGCAATGGAGAAATGCTAACCAACCATTGATCATCAAAGACCAAAAAGAAGAGTGTTTCTGAGAAGTAGGAAAACTCTGAAGGGCTTGGCACCCAGACTGCTGATTTTCTACAGCTCTACTCCAACTCACAACTCTCTGGGTGTGCGGAAGGTGCCTCTAAACTTTGGAAGCTGGATGGCTGTTATATCCTAGTCAGGATATAACCCATATAGCTAAGGCTATTACAGCAATGATCACATGATGAACATCACAAGATCCTTACTGAGTGATCAATTTTACCTGCCCTGGATTTGGAGGCGATTACGTTATCCCATTTATATCATTTGTTCACTCAGCAAAACCAAGAGGTGGCCCACAAATGTCTGGCAGCCATTGCTGAGAAGTTCAAAAGCTTTACAAAGTCACTGTCAGATATGAACACTGGGCAGCAATTAAAAATGGTGCAGATTCTTTAATGAACTCCACAATCCTATGCTCACCAGACAAGGCTAGTGCAAATGTTTTAATGAAACCTTGTGTATGGATAGAAGTATTTCAATACCTCACATGCATGTGTAGTGAATGGGTCCTTCTCACCTGATGAAAGACACAGTTTCTGGGATTATAAAAGTGTTCAAGTGCTGTGAATTAAAGTTGTTAATTTGTCCAGTTCAGTAGTGAGACCAACAGTAGAGTCCTTATGAATGTTGTTTATCCATAGTTAAGTCACTTATTTTATATACCCTCCCACGGTCTGAACAATATGACACTTTTTATGTATCATTTGAATTACACTTAGTATATTTCATTTTGCATTGTGTCATGAACAACAGAAAGAAAGCAAAAGGAAGACATGAAACAGGGTGCTTCAATACCAGGGACACTTAAGGTAGAAGCAGATGACATAACACCAAACAGCAGATGGCTAGTTGAACTGGTACACAAAAGGGAGAAATTAATTCTGCATGTGAAAGCAAAAACACATGTACTCATGAATGTTTATGCGTGCATTTGTATGTGTATGTTTGAATGTGTGTACCTAGATATATGGATAGATGGATGGATGGATAGATAGATAGATAGATAGATAGATAGATAGATAGATAGATAGATAGATAGATAGATAGATAGATAGATATGGTTGCCATGCATTTCATCATCTGTACAGCTTGTCAGCCTTTAGTATGCCTGTGCTTTTTTGTCAGATGCAGTTCTGTTTTAGTGCTGCTGGAATCTACTTGGTTTATGCTAACTATATCACCATAACAGAGGTTCCATATTGACCATGGTTGTGTGACTGTTGTATTGGTATATATCAGTTAAAGGCAGAGTGCGAGTTTATGTGATTTACTGCAGGCGTGCGTGGTTTTCTTTAATTAAAACAGTAACTTGTTTTGGTTATTTTGAAAGCTTTTAGCTTCCTAACATTGAATTGCATTTTGGTTTGTGTTTTTTTTGAGTGTTTGTGCTTGAATGATTTTAAGGTGGGAGTTTATTTAATGTAGGTGGTGTTAGGTGTGTATTAATTTCTGTTGGGACAATGTAGTGTTTTTTTGTCTCTTTGTTGGATGATTCTGTGTAATTACCTTGGTGTATTTTTCAGCAGTTTGTTTTGATGGAGTTCACTTTCGATATTTGAGCCTATAGATATATATATATATATATATATATATATATATATATATATATATATATATATATATATATATATATATATAGACACACACACACACACACACACACACACACACACACACACACACACACACACACACACACACACAAACACACACACACTCAATTACATTGTTATGTAGATGTACACAACAATTAGCACTGTCTCCATCAATCATAGCTCAGTGGACATCCATATCAGCTGAGCCTTACACCAGTGAATCAAGGATTATCATAAGTGCAAGGAGCTAATGCAACTACTAATTCTACAATTATTTAGCAATTCTGTCTCTGCAAAAGAAACAGTTGAAATAAGTGTTTTACATGAGGGATTCACCCCCAACACCACCACACCATCCAGTTTGGGAGCTTTTCCCTTACACAATACTTTTTATATCAGGATATGGATGTCCAGGGAAATTTGCTTATGGTCTGATCTTACCAATGAGGGGTTTACCTCTGGTGTGGAACATAGAGCCCCCATGTTGGTGATGACCAGGTCCAATATGTTGTTCCCTCTTGTGGGAGTGGTGACCAGTTGTTCCATTGTGTTAAAGTTTATAAATTCAAGGAACCGTTGGGCGAGGGTGTTTGGGCTTGAGTAGTTTTCCCAGTCAATGTTTGGGTAGTTGAAGTCACCCAATAACATAGTTTGGAGAGACCTTCATATTCTCCAGTATTCTCAGGAATGTCAAGTGGGGTTCCTGTAATAGGGAGGGTGTTCTGTAGCAGGCTACAAACTGAAAGGCAGTTTTGCCCGCTGTTAGTTGCACATGGATGGTTTCCGATGCTTCGTGCAGTGCCACTAACCTGGAGGTGTAGGTATCTTTGATGAATATAGATACTCCCCCTCCTTTTGTGCATTGGTCCGAGTTTTGTGGCCGAAACGCATGGTATGAGTTATAACCTGGTAGTGCTGGGGTGCTCTCAGGAGTCTTGAACCAGGTTTCTGTTACTGCACAGACATCGATTTTCTCCATACTGAGGAGAGTCTCGAGTGCGTACATCTTGAGGTATAGACTTCTGGAATTGAGTAGCATTACCTTTAGTTTTTTTATATTTGGGTTGTCTATGGAGGTGGGTTTGTCCTTTGAGCCTTGCCTAAAAAAGGCACTATGGGGGTGGCAAGAGCCTTGGCCAGTATACGAAAGCCTAAGGGTGACAGGTGCAAGCCGTCCCTAGCGAAGCAACGTGGCTTGTCGAGCATGTCATCCCAGGCTGACAGACACTGGATCCCCTTTAGGTGAAGGGGCACGCCTGTGAGATTTTAGGAACTTTACAGAGCAGCGTAAAATTCAGTGGATCCTTAGAGTACAAGCAGGCATGTATCCTGGCCTTTTCTCAAGGCTCATAGTTTATTTACATGAGACTGTTTCATTTTATGACATAATTTGTTGTAGTTGATTTTATCATGTGATTTGAATTGGATTTTTTTAAAGAGTTGTTTTTGGTTTTGTGTTGTAATTGGTCTGAAGAATTGCTCTAAGGAGTACAAAAGCACTTACTTGATTAAAATTTCTGCTTTCATTTTCCGCTGTGGCTGGCCTGCTCTGTTTTTATATTTATTTTCATTTTAATTGTTGCTGACCGTTTGACCACTTTCCATAGTGGAATACTTTGTTTTTCTAATTGCAGATAAGTGTTGCAAAGCAGAGACTATAACCATGCAGTGAATCTCTGTAGGCTGCAGATTCCCTATGTAAGTGAATGGTGAGTGGCTAAAAGCATTATGTACCTACATTCCCTACTTGGAAGTTTCACAGTATGGACTTTTGTTGAAGCACCACACTGGGCATTTTCTGAAGTAGGATAGCTCAGTGAGATGTTCTCCGGCTTATTTTGAAAATGTTGTACCCACATAGCAAAGTATTTGCATATATCTCTGAAATACTGAGCAGCAAATATTTTACTTTGTTGTAAATGGTAGTGTTTTAGCACTTCAGGGTTCTCTGAGTTGCAGCTCCCTTGCACAATATTCAGGACCATTTGTGAGTCCTTCTGAGAAAGCAATGTTTCTATGAATACCACTTGTGTATCCTTCTGAGAATGCAGTGTATCTTTGAATAGGTTCATAGGTTGGTACTGGGCTATCTGCCCGAAGGCATATATTAGCCCAGCCACATTGTGCGGTATTCACCGCCCCTTTAGTATTTCCCTAGACCCTTGTACTAGCAGCTAGTACCCTTGGCCCCTATCTAGTAGTGCTGTTGGTGTAATCCCTGGTGTGAAATTTTTGTTACCCATCCACTCATCAAGGTTCCTCTTGAAGAGTGATAGTGAGGGTTGGACATGGCACTGTACGTTAGACAGAGATCGCCTCTGAGAACGCAGTATGCAACAGAGAACAGTCTTAGCTTTTTCAATTGTGCTGCATAGGGCAACTGTTTGAGGCTAGTAATTCTCTTGGTTAGGTACCTCTGTGATCTCTCCAGCTGCTGGAGATGTCTAGCCAGGTACATTCCATTAAAATAGAATAACACTTAAGGTCACCTAGCAGTAGTTTGCCATTAGTTATCTCAGTTAGTATTATTGTTTTTAACTTCAATGTATGAGATATTTTGAAATAAATAAGTTGTAAATGTCAAAGGTGATCATGAACAATACTGTAGAATGAAAATTAATACATTTTGCTGTGAAAGCCAATGGAGCTGCCATCATCGAGAAAAGTCTAAGGCCACAGTAGGTAGGTAAGGTAGAAGGTAGGTAAGTCAAATGACTTTTTTCTTGATTAGTTTGAATTGTACACATTAGACCAATGACAGTCCAGACTTGCACATTGTTAATATAGTGGCCTTTCAAATGCAGCTTATTGGGATAATAAAAAAAATAAACCATAAACAGTAGAGCTGCACCACAGTCCAACTCCTGAAATGGTTGCCAAAATGAAAGTCAATGATAGTGAAGTATGTCTGGGTGTTTTTTGTTTTTGACTTGTGGCTGTGAAGAAAAAGTAGTACATGCAAAATGCAGGACTGAAGAGTTAGAGGTCTTATGTTCAACTTCATTTTAAAGTATTTTTAAATATCTGGAGGGTAGGTTAAGTTCAATCGATGAACAATGTCTCTCGTCCACATCAAAAGTCTAATATATAAGCCTGCTACATGATTTAAATGTCAGAAAATAGGTTGTCATTCCTGAAGAACTGGTAATTTAAATTGTTTCACAAGCAAATGCAAGAATGCAATGATTTAGTAATGTTGTCTAACCCTAGCAGTATATCCTGCTAGTGTTGGTAGGAGATCTACAGTAAAAGAGATTTTTTGAGCTAGACGTTTGTTACTTTTTCCAAATAATTAGTATTGTGATCCAGAAAGCAGGGTCTCATCTGTACAAGACCATACAAAAAAACACAGTTTTGTTCCTTACTAGCATATATTTGTGTGTTTATGTATATGTATATGTATTGTCACATTCTGCAAAAGGCCCATGCATCATGTGACTTGTCCATCATTATGACACTAGCATAATTCACAAAACTAAGTAGTTTTACTATCTGGCATGCAAATGCAGACTCTAGGAATACATTCCGTGGGTATGATCCATGTACTGAACGCCCATTTCTAACCCCAAGTATATCTAGAGAAGCATTCTTCATTATTATGTTGGTTAGAATTAGTAGTCTTGGTCTGACAAATCATGACAGGTGACTGGCAATAAAGAATGGGGGTATCCAACACAGAATGACAAAGATGATTGATTAAAATAGATAATACATGTGTAAGAAACTGGTGTTAGTACTACAGATTTTTAAAATTAAAAATATATATATTTTTCAACAGCTTTGATATGAAAAATATGTAGGAACATTAGAATTTTGGGAAGATTATTTACATGTACAGTATATGCACATACTGTATTTACAAAGGACAAAACAGCTGTTCACAAATGACTTGTCAGTAAAGTCCTATTATGAGCAAAGCCCCTCAAGCCTGGATTACAAAGGGACGATGGATGCATTACTGAATGAACATGCAGTGGAACATGCATTACTGGTATGATTACAGCAAAGATATTTCTGTAACCAGCACACTTATTGGTCTGTGTCAAGCACTGCAGCACACTGATTATGAATTCAGCTATGCCCTGGTTTGTCTGCTCATTGGTCATTCCTAGCATCTGTAGTGCATATAGTGCAATGTAGTTTGATAGCAATATGGATGCTATATTCTGATGGTGGCTCTATTTGGAATAGTCCCAGTTTGCATTCATTACCAGAAGGTAAATGTGTAGCTAGATATTTAAAAGCTGTTTACTGTGGAATTTATTTATACCCTCCCCCACTGTCATGATGCACACCTTTGGTTATACAGTCATGCTCAGTGATGATGTAAAGAATGACAGGAAACACAAGCATTTAAAGTAAAACATCAACTTCTGCAGTACACAAAATGGCAGCACAGGAACAATGATGTTAGCTTCATCGCTCATCACATAACCTCTACCAATTGCAAACATGACTAAGCATTTTGGGATAGACATTTTCTTAATGTGACAGTACTATTTTACAGTGTGTACAAGTATGACACTGCTTCATTTCTCATCATCACATCCATGCTTATGAAAGACTGACCAATCCACAAAAATCATCTTGATGGGTGTTATTCTTCCAGACCCTGATGCTGCAAAGTAAACAGTGCACAGTAGCATAGTGCATGTGTTCTTGTTGGATGGCATATCAGCAATGAGAGTGTTTTCATCATTTTGGCATAACTGCTGGTGACATGAACATGTGAGTCACTGCAATGGCCTTCTCTGTTACCGTGTCTGTGCGTGTGTGCTCTCTTGCTTGCACTGACAGGGGTTACCATATGCCCATCTTTCCCAGCAACAGCTCCCCTCTTCATGATGGGCCTCCACTTTCCAGCCAAGGCTCTATCATTAGAACAAGGTGATAGCCAACACTCTTTCCCACATGATAGACATGCTGATCCTCTCTGACTGCACTATTAAGAATTTGAGCCTCTGGTTAGTCTTAGATCACCAGTGCTTTATCCCTCTCTCAGTCACACAGGGTGAAATTTTTATTGCTGTTTTTATAACACTTACCTGTGTTGAGGTCTAGCTTTGATTGCCATTAGGATAGCGATGTAATTTATGTGGTAAAGATTACCTAACCCTAAACCTAACCTTATCCTGCAAACACATATGCCCAAACCGCATACAGACCCACTTACCTTTTTTGGTCAGCAGGGATATTCCAAGAAATGTATGCGAGATAAAGCAAATATTTGTCAGTATGAACCAAGACTTAACACTGTTGACAAAACAAAATGTCAACAAAGTTAACCTCTATTGAGTTTTATATTTCTGTCCTGGCTATTTGATTTCTATCATGGCAGATTTTAAGAAGTTGGATGATGATATGAAATCTAATTTCTGAAAATGTAATGTTGGCTCCCTGCTTTGACATATATACATAAACTTTTGAACTATCTGTATCTTACTTTATGAAATCATTATGCAGTAGAGGACAGCAATTCATAACTTCATGTATGGTAGATAAATTCAATATTTTTCATTTTGTGTTTATATATGTTAGCTGAAGATGACATTCTGCAGTCGTTGAAGGATATTTGCAGTCTCATATTTCTTTCATATTTTAATGATGTTTGTAATTTTGATATGCTTTATTTTCTTTTATTGTATTTAAAGTTTAATTTTGAATGCACGGTGCTTAGAGCAGTACATGAGATTTTGAATTACTGATACACAATAGTCTCAAAGAAAAATACTATACTATGAATAGCAAAATTCAGCCAATCAACAGACAAGTCTACTTGACAGTAAAGTTTGAATAACCTACTGGAAAAGGTAATGATGCACACAGAAGTGGATTGATGAATGTGGCTGTTAAACTAATATAAACCAGTTTCAGTTATTAACTTTATAAATTAAGGTATCATCATTCTAGAAATAATCACGTTCTTTATATAAAGTGTATTTAAATCAGTCTGTTTTATCTTCACTATACATTTTTAACAGTTTTCTTGAAGGATTTTGAGTTTCACAAGCTTTCTAAATTTTAGAAATGTTTGTGCCTTTCAGATTCCTTGTATAAAGTATTGCATGCAGTGAATAAGAATTGTAAATATGATTAAGAAATAAAGGATAAAACAGGACAGCTTAGCCTTAAAGTGTTACTCAAGAGAGAATAAATAACAACCAGTAACTAATGTCAGCAAATTAGCACTTCACACTCAATCATCGATGTACTGATAGATTTGAGTCTGACTTGACCTAAGTTTAACTTTGATTGTTAGTGTTTCTTCACCAAAGCAGTCAATGGGTCAGTGAAATGTTTGGTAATACTTCTGATGCTAGACTTTGGAAACCACATACCTGTAGAAATAATTTACATAACTAATGCCTGTCTTACTATGGCTTCATCCCTGCAAAATTGCTGTCTTGGACATTGAATAGAAGAAGGGATCAAAGCAGAAAGTGAAAGAATAGTTAAGAAATGGCTTAACTGCTGCTGCTTGATAACAGAATGCTTATATCACAGTACTTCAGTCTTGTCAGCTTGAGGTAGCGACTGCTTACTGTTGTTCCTTCCTCCGTTATTTATGCTTGATTGCTTCGTTTTTTGGTATTCCCTGGGATTGCAGACTTCTTGAAAACCAGCACGAAAGCTTTTTACTTTCTATTGATGATCATTCCTTTCGCAAGGTGCAGTGACCACAGAAAGGGATTAATAACGTAAGAGGGAGCAAGAGTGCAGGGGGGGGGCAAGATTTTGGGGTTCATTTTTTCATAAATATCACAGTCCTGAGTATATGTGTATGACCATATATGTACTCAGACTGTGGGCTTCCTATGTTTCCTGGCAATGTGTGAATTAGTGGTTTTGAGAAGACATACTGGATCCATTCAAAAGACTATATCATTTTACAATATCATGTAAAATTGACCAACTCTTTGAAAAATAATAGAATACAGTCAGAAGTGAAACACATATCCTAGAAAGATTGAAAAAGGAGCAGATAAATAACTCTGAAAGCACTGTATTTACATTGCTTAGAGCTATGTAAAGTTACAGGCTACAATTGGAACCAAATCAGAAAGCAGAAACCAGTACTTAATAAAGATTATTTGTCTTTGCTCTGCTTAAAATGATGAACCTACTATTTCCTAACTACAGGCACATGACATACTTCCACAAATTCTGATAAATATTCCAAGGTCACTAAGTCTTAAGCCATTCATACTTTTCCAGTACCCTCTGTCATGTCATACCTCCTTTTTCTGGGATGACCATGACAGTCAGTCCTGGAAAAATATGTGAAGACCAATCTAGTTATCTGGGTTATGTTTAAAGGAAGATAATATGTTATTCCAGATGTCTGGGAGATGCTGAGTTATAAACCTATCCCCCCATTATTTATCTGCCAGTGAAGATTGAGGCCACTGGTTCCAGTATTGTTCTTGATACTGGACTTGTGAAGCTATATGAGGTCCTGGACAACTGGATTTCTAATTATGGGATGACTGATACAGAAATGTCTCCACTAAATTCTGTAAGACATTAAATAAAGGGATTGAGCTTCCAGCCTCTGGTAGATAAAGGCTTTAGGCCTGTGATCTTTTTAGTTAGAAACTTTTAGGATCTTTCTAATTGTTTGATATATTTAGTGAAATACATTCTATAGGAGACTTGTAATCGTTAATTTGCCTGATCAATGCTGATTCATAAAAGGAACTGAGAAAGTTAAAGATGTATAAGCAATGTAATGCCATGTGACCCTCAATTAAATTTTGTAGGTTAATCTGAGTTAGATGCATTATTAAAAAGCACAGAAATGTCAAAGAAAAAAAATAAAATATATATCCAAAGAAATAAACACACTCAACAGACTGCTCATTAAAAAGCACAGTCATGTTGGCTGAGTTGCTGCAGACGTGGGACAATACACCACTACACCACACATCACCTTTGCACGCCAACCCCTTGGACAATACATGGAAGTGTGTGAGAGAAACAAGGTAGGTCATAAGTGAAAATTGTCATGGCTGAAGTTAACAGCATGACTCACCCCCACCCCTGATGCCCTTAGGTCCCACACTGGCCCCAGCCTAAGATTGGAGATAGTCTGGGGGAAAAGGCAGAGGCTGGTAAATGCAGTGATGAATGGGAACACAGAGATACACCAAAGTATGATGCATAGCAGCCATGTGTTTGATGAACAGAGGCAATCAGTAAATCACTCCCTATATAATCAAATTAGTGGGTCACATTTGCTTTACATGGCCAGGCTTATAAAGGCCCAAATGGCCATTAGCCTGGTGTACACCAATGAACCTATGAATGTATGAGGAGTATAAAGTGCTCCTAAAAAGGTATAGAAATGCTGAAGAAATAAGCAAAATAAGATTATATCAAAAACAAATAATACTCAATAAATCTCAAATAAAGTAAATATGAGTAAAAGACATAGCATATTCTGCAAAATGTACTCAACAAAGCAATAAAACTTATTCAAAAAGCTGAGTCAAGGTATAATAGCAATAATGAATGATTGGGTGGGAGGTTTTGCAGTATGTGCTCCCGTTAATGTTCCTTAAACCACTCACCTTTTGCTCCCGTAATCTAACTTCAGCACTTGTTGGTAAATAGTGCACATCTTTCACCCTTACTATTAATTTTTGCATTAATTATGTTTGTTTAGCTTTGTAAGACTCTTACCCAAGAAGGGAATGCTACATGTAGATTTCTAAATCTATAATGTAACCCTTAGCAAAACATTTTTTCCGTTAACAGTTACCTGAATGGACTTATTATTTTGCCTATATATAATGTTGGCTTTTAAGGTATGATTGCCCAAAATAGCTTCTCCATTGGTCGCAGAGTTCCTTTCCCCAAGCGACAGGTGTTCAAGTCACAACATTCTGGGGATCAAAACAGTAAAGACTATTTTACATTGGAAATCACTGTAGGTGTGATTTCTATGCATCCACTAACAATGATTCATTTGTTTTGGATGACTTCATCCTTCCTTTTGTTTGTGAGACTGTAAAATTAGTTTGGGGGTGTGGGAACTAGTCCCTCATATTAGGAGGTACAGAGGAGTTTGTTCATGTGGAAAAACACAGTTTGAGTGTATATCCTTTTGTGTTTCAGGTATTTGTTTTTAGTGCTGAGGTCCATCATGGTTTAGTCACTCAAGTTTTATTAAGGGGACCCCTCAGTATATACTATGCCCCCACACACACACACACACACACAGACATGCTTGCTTCAAAATATGCTCAGTCATTTTTAGGGTTCTATTAACAATTACAGAGTTAGAGTTACCAAATAGCTGGGTAACTACAGCAGAGCTAGTAAGGGAGACAGCTAGAAAGCTGCTTGGTATCACATCTGGACAGAGGAAGGACGACAAGGAGACATGGTGGTGGAATGAGGAAGCACAGGAGAGTATACAGAGAAAGAGGTTGGCAAAGAAGAAGTGGGATTGTCAGAGAGATGAAGAAAGTAGACAGGAGTATAAGGAGATGAGGTGCATGGCAAAGAGAGAGGTGGTGAAGGCTAAGAATAAGGCATATGAAGAGTTGTATGAAAGGTTGGACACTAAGGAGGGAGAAAAGGACCTGTACCGATTGGATAGACACAGGGACCGAGCTAGGAAAGATGTGCAGCAGGTAAAGGTGATTAAGGATAATGAGGGAAACATACTCACTAGCGAGGAGAGTGTGTTGAGGAGATGGAAAGATTACTTTGAGGGGTTGATGAATGAAGAGAATGAGAGGGAGAGAAGGTTGGATGATGTAGGGATAGTGAATCATGAAGTACAATGGATTAGCAAGGAGGAAGTAAGGATAGCTATGAATAGAATGAAGAATGGTAAGGCTGTTGGCCCAGATGACATACCTGTGGAAGCTTGGAGGTGTTTAGGTGAAATGGCAGTGGAGTTTTTAACCAGATTGTTTAATGAAATCTTGGAAAGTGAGAGGATGCCTGAGGAATGGAGAAAAAGTGTTTTGGTACCGATTTTTAAGAATAAGGGTAATGTGCAGAGCTGTAGTAACTACAGAGTGGTTAAATTGATCAGTCACAGCATGAAGTTATGGGAAAGAGTAGTGGAAGCAAGGTTAAGAAGGGACGTGATGATTAGTGATCAGCAGTATGGTTTCATGCCAGGAAAGAGCACTACAGATGCGATCTTTGCTCTGAGAGTGTTGATGGAGAAGTACAGAGAAGGTCAGAAGGAGTCGCATTGTGTTTTTGTAGACTTAGAGAAAGCATATGACAGGGTGCCTAGAGAGGAGTTGTGGTATTGTATGAGGAAGTCAGGAGTGTCAGAAAAGTATGTAAGAGTAGTGCAGGATATGTATGAGGGTAGTGTGACAGCGGTGAGGTCTGCGGTGGGAATGACAGATGCGTTTAAGGTGGAGGTGGGGTTACATCAAGGATCAGCTCTGAGCCCTTTCTTATTTGCAATGGTGATGGACAGCTTGACAGACGAGATCAGACAGGAGTCCCCGTGGATTATGATGTTTGCAGATGACATTGTGATCTGTAGTGAGAGTAGGGAACAGGTGGAGGAGACCCTGGAGAGATGGAGATATGCTCTAGAGAGAAGAGGAATAAAGGTCAGCAGGACTAAGACAGAATATATGTGTGTGAATGAGAGGGAGGATAGAGGAATGGTGAGGATGCAAGGAGTAGAGGTGGCGAAGGTGGATGAGTTTAAATACTTGGGGTCAATAGTTCAGAGTAACGGTGAGTGTGGAAGAGAGGTGAAGAAGAGCGTACAGGCAGGTTGGAGTGGATGGAGAAGAGTGTCAGGAGTGATTTGTGACAGACGAGTACCTGTAAGAGTGAAAGGGAAGGTCTACAAGAAGGTAGTGAGACCAGCTATGTTATATGGGTTGGAGACAGTGGCATTGACAAAAAGGCAGGAGTTTGAGCTGGATGTGGCAGAATTAAAGATGTTAAGATTTGCACTGGATGTGACGAGGGTGGACAGGATTAGGAATAATTATATTAGAGGGTCAGCCCAGGTTGGAAGGCTTGGAGACAAAGCCAGAGAGGCACGATTACGTTGGTTTGGACATGTGCTGAGGAGGGATCCTGAGTATATTGGGAAAAAGATGCTAAGGATGAAGCTACCAGGTAACAGGAAAAGAGGAAGGCCTAAGATAAGGTTTATGGATGTGGTAAGAGAGGACATGCAGGTGGTTGGTGTGACAGAGCAAGATGCAGAGGACAGGAACAAATGGAAACAGGTGATCTGCTGTGGCGACCCCTAACAGGAACAGCTGAAAGAAGATGATGATGATGTATGATGATTAACAATTACAGAGTTAAGCAATCTAATGCAGTGGGAGTGCAATAGTGCTCCATAATTTAATAAGAAAGATTTATCAGAGTAATTGAAAAGCTATCAGAAAAAAACTAAAAGAAAACTCCAGCCAAGCTAGAACTTCCAATGAGTGACCTCCCAAACCTCCTGAAACAGAGGCACATGGGATATATGCAAATGACCTATAAGAACATCAGGTGTTTCAGCTATATGGCAATTCTGATTGCCCATGACTTTTACATTTGAAGTCGTTTTAATGGACAATTTCAGGCCAATAAAGCCAAACCCCACTAGCTATGGATATGCATATTTCTGCCTTGTTATGACCTCGTCAGCATAGCATAAGCAGAGTGTTTGACTTAGCATAACAAACACAGGGTTGTTATACCCGGCTGATTGTTTTTTCAGTGTGACCTTCTAATTCTTTGTAGTAATTGAAAAGCTATAAACACAATCTACCCATGGAAGTTGGGGAAAATTTCTTCTGATTTCCATTTGCAAAGCTTACAGTCACATACCTAACCTATATTTTAACTTTACAAACGGATTGTCATGTACTCTGTATATATATTTTATTTGAAAAATCTAAATCAATCCGAGTTTGAATACAGTGCATATTAAAATAAATGTGTCATTATACATTAGAAAGAAAAAGTATATTATTATTATTATTATTATTATTATTATTATAATTTTATTATTATTTTCTCCAAAACATCTCATTTCTGACCAAGTGAAACACTGTTTCTTTTCCCATCAGGATAGCGGAAACTCCTTTATTTAAGGCTGCCAAGGAGAATGACATCCACACCCTCAAAATGCTGCTTGAGTGTTCCACCACTGATCCCTTCATACGAGGTAAGAGACTACAGGTTCCTTAAAGGGATACATGTGCACCTTCATTTAAAATAAATAGGACTGATCTTTTGGTACCTTTTACCTTATAACACAAATTAAATATTCTACTAGATTAATTATCAGGGTTCATAATTCCCTTCTAATGTGATACAACTGAATTATATAAAAAAAAACAACCAATGTATAGAATAGGTTTAAAAGGTATATTATTCTGAATTCAGTCTAACCATAGACATAAGAACGCAGTAAGACCACTTCTTCTGCAATATTTTCAAAGTATATTTGGCATGCATTTTTATTTTTTTAAATTAATTTAATGCAGTGCCTTTTGAAGGTTGATTTAATTCTGTTTCAGTGGTATACTACACATGCTTCAGACTACAACAATCTATACCTGCTTTATATCACTAAACTTAAATATACCATGACATGAGCATTGCACTTCTTCTAATATGGGTCTATAGAATGTACAACATTCTGAAAGCAGGTACAAATTGCTTTATACCTTAAACCTGCAAAACATGTCCTGTGTGATGAAATGTGCACTGCAACGAATGTGCATATGATGTCCTACCGTGCAAGCAATATTTGTCAATCCAAACATTTTTAGGTGTTCATCTAGCCAATGCCCTTGCACAGCCTGTTATCTAGGTATTCACAACTATTTGCTCATGTCAATAACTAACTAAGGAACATGGAAAGCAGTACAGGCTGACATTGTTGCCTCATGAAATAAAAATCCAGAAGCTTTCTTAGAGTGACACAGACACAAAAACATAATGCAGATTTGGTGTTTTCATAAATGCAAATGATGTTTTATTATTGTTATTATTATTATTATTATTATTATCATATTACCCTCAATATGACTATAAAATTGCAGTTTCTATGAATCAGAATATAAAAGAAATAAGCATTATTTATTGTGAATAGACATTTTATATGCCTGGATGTAATCTTAAATATGAATTATTCCATTAGTAACATTTATTTCATACTCTACTGTGCAATGAACTGTCTTTTCTGTCATACTGGATGTGGTGTTGTAGCACTGCAGCTAGCAGTAACAGGTAACCAAGAGTTAGAGAGCTACTGTCTGCCTCCATGACCCAGAGATGGCTAGAGTTCTGACCGTTACTAAGGAAGCCTGCATTCGGTTAGCAGTATGAGTGCTGGAGGAGATGGGCCAGGCAGAATGGATGTCTGCAGTCACTATCAGATATCCATCCTGGAGAAACAAGGGGCTTTGTTTCATGGCATGGATAGAAGGACTGTTGAGTGAATCATACCTGGGCTGCATGTCTCTAAGCAAGTGGCAAGATATGTGTGTGTGTGTGTGTGTGTGTGTGTGTGTGTGTGTGTGTGTGTGTGTGTGTGTAAAACATGCATGCATTCTTGTGTTAAGTATCACTTGTGGTGTTCAAGAGATCTGCTGTGGAGTTATGAGTTCCAGATGGTTAGTCAGGGAGTCTATTGGGTATGGCAGACTGGCCTCAAATCTACTACTAAACTCTCACCTCTCTGAGGAATAAACACCAGCCAGGGAATGAATATGTGTAGGGCACTGTCTTAAACTAGAGGTGTCTGGATCCTGCCCCAAGAGATGAATAAATGGATAGCTGGTGAAGGAAAGGGAGTCACTCAGCAAGATCCAGGGGTGGGGCAAGGAAGGGTGAAAAAAAGTACATAAGACCTAATTGTGGTGAAATAAATCAAGGGTGATGATACTGGGGAAGTTGCAACCAGTCAACTCCTACTTGAACTGCCATCCAGTGACTAAGCAGGAAAACATTGCAAACCTTACTATTGTCTTTTGAAGTCCCTGCAGCACAGACTGGAATGCAAGGATTTTGAGTAACTAGCTAAAGAACATGTAAGGATGTGAACTGCATGATGAAAATGACTTCAAAAGTAAGTAATCAGCAGAGTCACCGGCTACAGCCCTCCCTTCTTTAAGGAGAGATGTCGGGATCCTTCCCCAAAAGAGGAATGAATGGATAGATAGTAAAGGAAATGGGTTCACTCAACAAAATTCGGGGGGAGGCAGGGAAGGATTAAAATGTACATAGGAGCTGTGGTTGCTAATTGTGGTGAAACAATCAGGGCTGGAGATATTGGTGGTCTATCTCCAATATCTAGGGTATGACCTCAAAGGGAAGAAGCTGGAAGAGGTATGCATTCTGTTTAAACTGCCTAATGCCACTACCTTTGCAGGACTCTTCCTGGTGATTCTTTGACACAATGTTCTCCTAATAGGCATGATTTGGATCACTTCCAAACTGAACTAACTTTTAATTTCTTGAAGAATGATAGAATACCAATCCAAACTGGTGCTCGCCTATGCCTGTATCCTCTGCATTGCATCTCTTAGTTGTTCCCTGTGGGATGTCAGTGGTAATCACATGCAGCAGACTTCATTGGCTGGTATCTCCATGTCAGATGTTGTCAGGGTTATAGCTCTGATATCTCCAGTCAGATGTTGTCATGGTTATAGCTCTGGTACCTCCTGGTCAGGTGTTGTCACGGTTATAGTTCTGGTATCTCTAGTCAGGTGTTGTCATGGTTATAGCTGTGATACCTCCTGGTCAGGCGTTGTCATAGTTAGAATTCTGGTATCTCCGGTCAGGCGTTGTCATGGTTATAGCTCTGGTACCCCACGGTCAGGTGTTGTCATGGTTATAGCTCTGGTACCTCCTAGTCAGGTGTTGTCACAGTTATAGTTCTGGTATATCCGGTCAGGTGTTGTCATGGTTATAGCTCTGGTACCTCCTGGTCAGGTGTTGTCATGGTTATAGTTCTGGTATCTCTGGTCAGGTGTTGTCATGGTTATAGCTGTGGTACCTCCTGGTCAGGTGTTGTCATGGTTATAGTCTTGGTATCTCCAGTCAGGTGTGTTGTCATTGTTATAGCTCTGGTACCTCCTGGTCAGGTGTTGTCATGGTTATAGTTCTGGTATCTCCGGTCAGGTCTTGTCATGGTTATGCTACCTCCTGGTCAGGTGTTGTCATGGTTACAGCTATTCCTCTGTACTTCCTAGTCAGTAGGACATTGAGGTTTTGATCCTCTGTTCATTGTACAGATGTACATGTTTTCCCTATGACTAAGCGATGCATGATCATTTGTAAAAACTATTACTTGATCATAGCTGATCAAAAACACAGAAGCTCAGCATCTGGACCAAACATCCCTGCATCCAAGCATATGGAAGCAAGCTCGTCTTCCACATCCTTAAGTGTAGAATACATTAACTCCACATTTGCATCATAAAGAGCAAAGGAGAATCTTCCCAAAACAGTGTACGGTGGTCTCACACAAACAACGGTCACACTTTTCATAGACAACCACAATATGGTCAGCAGTAAACAGTAAATTTCACCAGTTGTGATCAAACAATTAGAGCCTGGCTGCTGGTTGAGCATTTGTATGATAATATCCATAGATGATAAGACAGCATTTTCACTTTTGAGAATATGTACATCTGTGCAGATTTTTAAGAGTGCCAGTGGAAGTCAGCATTTGTTTTTGTATGTGTCATGATTAATGAGACAGTTAGCCATTTTGTGTATTTGTTCAGGATACCTGTGTGGATGCTTCCTAATCATAATCTCCCCTGACATTTATATCCCACTCAAATGGACCTGTAACTGCTGTGTTCACTAAGAGATGTCTACTACCTGTTACAGTTTCATAAATACCTACTAGGGTATTGATCTGACAGGATCTTAAGAAGCCTAGCCATACATTCCAATGATAGGTTTTTACCCCTTGTGTTTTGTGTATGAGTAAGCCAGAGATGGACAGAACAAGGATATGTTGGGATATTTACTTTTTGCCCAACTTCTGAGGAACATGAGTGTTAGATGAGAGGTGAATTTGTGGTTTCCCACTGCCATCATCAAATCATCAACACCTATGCCCCCCATTTTTACATGGGATGGGGTGCTGTGTCAACTGTCATCATTATCACTCTTTCTTTTCAATGCCACTGTCATACCTTCTTTGGCACTCATGCCTGACTGTCTTCTCTCACGCAATCCATCCACCTCTTTGTTGGATGCCCTCGTTTCCTCTTGCCTTCTTCATGTTTGCCCCAAATCTTCACCTGATTGTCTTCTGATTTTCTGCATATGTGCCCAGAATACCTTAATCTGTTCTCTTTGATATTCTCTGCAATTGGAACTACTTTGGCTTCTGCTATTATGTCCTCATTTCTTTGTCTGTCCCACAGTGTGCATCCCATCTCCCATCTTAGGCACTTCATTTCCATCACTTCTAGCTTCCTTAGTTGATCTGCCTTTAATGCCCAGGTTTCTGTACACCTTACTTTTCAGCTTCTGTGGCATTTTTCTGTCATGCACTACCTCTGACACTCTATGCCAGTGGGCTTCAGCCTCTCTGATTCTAGCCTGACTTCCTTATTCAGACGTTCCTTCTCTTTAACCTCCCCTCCCAGGTACTTGCACCTGTTAACCTGCTCCACTAGTTTCTGTTCTATCTTAATTCTCATCTCCTTTTGATTTCCCCCATTTGCTGCCATTACAACTGTCTTATTTGTACTTAGTTTCATTCCATCTGCCTTCAGTTTTGCATTCCATTCCCCAATCCTTTGCAGATGTTCTTGGTCAGTGTCCGCATATAATGCCAAATCGTCTGCATACAGCATTTTTGTTGATCTGTCCCATCTGACCTGTTTGCTAATGTAGTCCAATATCAGCATAAACAGCAGTGGGCTCAGAGTTGAGTAGTGACGTACACCACTCCCACTGGGAACCCCTTTGTGAGATTGAACACTATTCCTGCTTGAGTCATTGAGTCCTTGTATACAGCCTGCAGTAATTAAACCAATGTTTGTGGGACTTTGGATGTTTCCAGGACTGCCCAAATCAGCTTCGGCTTTCTTGGGACCTTGTTATGTGCTTTCTTCAAGTCCAAGTATTCCCAGCTGGACTCTTTCCTTATCTCTAGCTTCTTCTCAACTCTATGTCTCACTGCAAATATTGGGTCAGTTGTGCTTCATCCTGGTCTGAATCTGGACTGCTAATATCCCAGCTTACTTTCTACTACTCTGCATATTCATTTATCAGTCACACTTTCCAGAACTTTTATACAGTGTGACAGGAGTTTGATACATCTGTACTGCCCACAGTTGTGAATGCCCCGTTTGTTCTTGAACACTGGCATTAGTTTGCTTATTCTTCAGTCATCTGGGATATGCCTTTCTCTCTGTACTGCTTTGAGTACCCTCAGAGGCCATTTCTCTCCATCTCACCCAACATATCTGTTGTGACCTCATCTGAGCCTGATGCTTTCCCTGACTTCACTTTCCTTAGTGCTGTTGGTACTTCTTATAGGGTGGGCTTTTCCTCTTTCCTCTTCTTTCATTGGAGGATGAGTTTGGGGCAGTACAGCTTCTGTGGAGTTTTCTTCATTCAGAAGCTGGTGGAGGTACTCCTTCCATCTACCTTTGTTGTCCTGTTGACTGGCGAGCAGGTTGTTGCTGACATCCCTTAGGAAAAGTGGCTGACTGTCATCTGTATCTTTCTGTCTTTCCCTTACAACTCGATAGGGTTTCTTTGTGCCATCTACTGAGTCACTTTCCAGAAACTGGTAGAGTGCCTCTGATGCCTTGCTCTTTGCTATTGCAGTCGCTCTCCTGTTTGTTAGCCAACCAGTATTCCTTTCTAGCCTGGCTCACCTTTTCTTTCTCCAACTTTTTCCTGTACTCCTTCCTTGCTTTGATGACTTCCTGGACATTTTCATTCCATCACCTGCTTTCCTTATCTATTATTGGTTTCCTATCCATTCATCCAAATTATGTTTGAATATCCATTCATCCAAATTATATCTGACTATCCATTCATCCAAATTATGTTTTGACTAGATTAACAGAAGTATTTTGCATTATGTGGTGTTGAAAATACTTCCACAGAATCAGTATTTTCTGTGATACATAAGTGCTCCCTCCAACATATCCTATTTATGTTGCAAAAGAAATTGACATCCCTTGAGTGGGAGTTCATGCTATCATTGGACTTGTGAACGTGTAATAGGTCAGAAAGGACAGGGCCTGTTAAGGCTCTGTGTGCAAGGCAGCAGTACCCTCTTATGCTGCCTGTATAATACAAAGAAGGACAAGGCTTTGACATAGTCTGCATAGTTTGTTTATGATTTAAGTCCTTAATGTTTTTAGTAAGAAAACATTGCGATTTTTCCAGCTGTTACAAGTGTCTGCACAGGTATATACTGAAATGAGTATCATACTCAATAATCAGCCTAATGAGAGCAGAGTACAGTGGGATGATTACATCCTTGGACCAGGAAGTCATACCTTTAGATATACGCTGTGTGATGAAAATTAACTTCCTTACAGTATTGGAAACATGGTGATCAATAGGACAGTCCATTGTCTGCAGAAGTTCCCATATTAAATTAAGGGTAATGCTGCTCAATGCCAGAAGTCTAAATCTCAAGATGCAAGCACTCGAAGCACTTCTCAGTATGGAGAACATCGATGTCTGTGCAGTAACTGAAACCTGGTTCAAGGCTCCTGAGAGCACTCCAGCGCTACCAGGCTATACCTCATATCATGCGTTTCGGCCTCAAGTTCCAGGCCGAACCACAAAGGGAGGGGGAGTGTCCATTTTCATAAAGGACACCTACACCTCTCGATTGGTGGCTACCCATGAAGCATCAGAAACCATACAAGTTTTACTCACCATAGGCAAAACTGCCATACAACTGGTCGCATGTTATAGAACACCCTCCCAATCCCAGGAATCCCATCAAGCATTCCTGAAAACACTGGAGGATATGAATGTCACACCAAACACCATCATATTGGGTGACTTCAACTACCCCAACATAGACTGGGCCCACTATTCTAGCCCTAACACCCTAGCCCAAAGATTCCTGGAATTCATTAACTCAAATGCTATGGAGCAACTGGTCACTTCTCCTACGAGGAGAGATAATATACTTGACCTGATTATCACAAACATGGGGTCCAAATGCTCCGCACGAGATATAAACCCCTCACTAGTAAGATCTGATCATAAACTGATCACGTTGGATGTACATATCCCACCCCACCCCCAGAACAAAAGACTACAGTGAAAAACTTTTCAAAAGCTGACTTTGCGCTCCTTAAGTCAGAAATGATATCCTTTAAGCCTACTGGGTTAATGGAAACAACATCCCAAAATGCTGAATCCTTCACAAAAGCCTTCTACGGACATCTCCAAGAATGCATGGATCAAGCAATCCCAACTAAAACCAAGACCCTCTCCACCAAGGGAAAACGCCCGGTTTGGTGGACCCGGCTATAAACAAACTGTACAACAAAAGAAGGAAGCTACTGCAGGACAAAGCCAAATCCCACAAGGGAAAGGCTTCCCTGATCAGCACAAGTAAACTACGTTCTCTCATAAAAACATCTAAAGCAAACTTTGAGAAAAAGATTGCCAAGGATACCAAAGACAATCACAAGGCCTTCTTCAATTATGTCAGAACCTTGGGAGGAAATTCTCAGATATGCTCTGAGTTAGTACACAACGACAAAAAATTCACTGACCCTACCGACATTGCCAATATTCTGGCAGATAGGTTCAGTGCAAATTTCTCCCCTCCCTCACCCCCTAAAGATGAAGTAATTATCCCTGCTGAATGTAACCTACCTGTCATCACAGACATACAGGTGAAATCAGCACTCAACAAAGCAAAAAACACAGCATCTATGGGACCCGATGGTATCCCCGGTTGCGTGTTACGTGAACTTCAAGATGAACTAAACCCGCACCTAAGAACGCTATTCAATCTTAGCCTCACTACAGGATATGTACCTGAACACTGGCGCACAGCAACAGTGGTCCCACTCCACAAAGGGGGAAATTCTACTGACCCTGGTAACTACCGCCCCATAAGTTTGACCAGCCTGGTCTGCAAGGCTATGGAAAGAATCATCATGGAACTCATAAATGGCGACATTGGGGATCTGCAGACCCTTGATCCCACCCAGTTCGGTTTTGTAAAAGGCAGATCCTGCCTCTTAAACCTGGTTGACTTCTTTGAGACAGTCACTAGTGCCATCGACGAGGGCAAGGCTGTCCACACTGCCTACTTGGACTTGGCTAAAGCCTTTGACATGATACCACACTCTGGCATCATAGACAAGCTCAGCAGCCTAAATGTAAATCCATATGTCACAAGATGGGTAGCAAACTGGCTAAAACACAGAACCCATAAGGTCAAAATTGCTGGAGCCATGTCAGACTCAAAACCAGTCACGAGTGGTGTCCCACAGGGATCAGTCTTGGGACCACTCTTATTCGGCATTTACTTCTCAGATGTGAAAGCAAATATGGAAGGATTATGGCTGACAAAGTTTGCAGATGACTGCAAACTGGGTGCCATAGTTGATTCACCTGCTGACACACACATCCTACAGAAAGGTCTCACTGAAACGGACAACTGGTGCGGAATCATGGCCTCAAACTTAACGCCAAAATGTATAGTCATCCCCTTTGGGAAAAACAAAGTACCCACAAATTATCACGTAGATAATAACCCACTGAATACGGAAGAAGTAATCAGAGACCTGGGGACTCAAGTCGATAGTGACCTCTCCTTTGACAACCATGTTGCCAAAGTGGTCAGAAAGACATTCTACCTTGCCCATCTCATCATGAAGGGATTCTCATCCAGATCAAAGGAGGTCATTGTACCTCTATATTCCTCCCTTGTTAGGCCCATGATTGAATATAATGCTCCATTTGGGATGCATCTCACCCGGCACATGCAACAACTGGAAAGACCCCAGAAGTACCTCACCAAGAGGATCATAGGTCTCAAACATGTGCCTTATCCAGCTAGATTAAAGAAACTCCAGCTCTATTCAGTAGCATACCGCCTGCTCAGAGGTGATTTGTGCCTAACATATAGGGCCATGTCCAACCAAGAACTGATGGACATGCTCCATCTCAAAAATCCAAATCCACCAGAACCACGAGCTAAAGATTTCAACCTCTGCACAAATATGAATAGGACATGCTGGAGGGATAGATTCATAACACAGAGGTTACCCATACTCTGGAACAAAATCCCAGTTCATGTGAGACAGAGCCCTTCATTGGCACTGTTCAAGAAAAATCTCGATGCATGGATGGGAGATCGCAAGTTTACCCCGGGAGTCACCTCAGTGTCACTACTAGACAGAGGTATAGTTTACTAAATAATGGGGTCCCACATGTGTCACTACTAGAGAGGCGCAACTATATAATACGGGGTGGCGGAAGCCACATCACTGTTGGCTAGGCTTATAAATGCCCCCGGGCAGATAGCCTAGTACACTACTATGAAACTATGAAACTATATTCCTGACTACAGGATCAACTGTCAGTGGGCATTGTTCATGAATTAGAAGGAAAGTCATGCCTGTTGAAGGATATTGTTAAATATGTTCATAGGTTAGGTTCATAGGTTCATACTAGGCTATCTGCCCTAGGGCATTTATAAGCCTAGCCAGAGTGTGGTTGGCTTTCGCCATCCATTTTAAATGAATTTTGCTATGCCCTTTTTCGAGGTTATTATTGGCATTTAATTTTAGTCTGTGAGTTTGACACCAGCTATTAGTTTGGGAAAGTCTTGCTTGGTAAATCTCAGTGTCCTCTATGTTGTTTGAATGACAACAGAAGCTAAATCCTTAACACTTGCTGTAAACTTCAAGATGTAAATGCCAAAGAGGAATTTCACAAGAACAAACCCCGGAGTATACCACTAGTAACAGATCTTTTGGAGGAGGTAGAGCAGCTCACCCTAATGACCTGGGTTCTATTTCTGAGCCAATTAGCTATCCAATGAGTTACATAGGGATTTATGTTTAGTTGGGAAAAATTATCTACAATACCTGAATGTGAGATGTAAGCCACGGTGGTGCAGTGGTACCGTTGTTGCTTCACAGCAAGAGGTTCTCCCGTTTGATTCCTGGCTGGAGCGCCTTCTGTGTAGAGTCTGCATGTCCTCCCCCGCGGTTGAGTGGCATTCAAAAGACATGCATAGAATGGGTGTGCCTTTGTTGAAGGTTGGGCGTTGAGCTGGCACCTTGGCACCTGTAAAAATCTACTGCCAATCATTAGCAGACCAGAGTTCCACTGTGGTGACCCCTAACCAGGAAAAGCCAAAAGAAGAACAACCTGAATGTGGGATGGTGTTGAACACTTTTAAAATGTCTGGATATGTGATGTGTAATGATTTGCCCTCATCCAATAACCTTTTCAAAGATGTCACCCAAATTATTTAGGCAGGATCTGCCCTTGGCAAATCTTAACTGGCTTGGGTTGACAGTTTCCAGGTTACCTATGTCCTTATTTAGTAATTCCATAACGATCCTTTCCATAGTCTTACAGATGAGGCTGGTCAAGCTTATGGCTCTATAATTACCAAGGTCTGTTGATACACTACCTTTGTGCAAGGGGGTGACTGTTGCTGTCCTCTATTTATCTGGCATGCAGCCTGTTTGGATGCCGATATTGAATAATGTCTGTAGGGGGTATAACAACTTCTGTTTCAGGTTGGCTGCACTGATTACTATATCCCCTGATTTCAAAGTCCAGTTTCAAATTTTGTAAGGTGTCAAAGGAAAAATAAACTTAAAAAATGATCAATACACGGCAGGTTCAGGTTAAGGCACTTTAATCTTGCAGCAAGGAGACAAAAACATGCTAATACAGAGTCTGTCTAACTAAAATCATGCTTATGCATATAGCGCAAACCGGAAGATTTCCCTGTCCCCCACTGTAGTGCGATCTTGGACTAGGAATATTTAAGTAGGGGGGGGTGCATTCGCCCCCCTGCAAAAACATTAGAAAGGTGTCTAGAGAATTTCGAGTTTACAGAACTTCGCTCATGTGAAGGGGAACCATATATATATATATATATATATATATATATATATATATATATATATATATATATATATATATATATATACACATACACACACATAAATATATATATATATATATATATATATATATATATATATATATATATATATATATATGGATTCTCTATATATCCTTGAAATACTGAAATGTCGGAATTCAGTATTTTGAAGCTATAAAGTTGAATCTTTAAAACATAGAAAACTCAGAAGCGAGAAATTCAAAAT
>NC_056741.1:230345486-230530486 GCF_019279795.1 Protopterus annectens
CAGCTCTTACACAATCTCACAACAAGAAGCAGAGTGAGAAGAAAGAACACCACATCTACGCAGCCTCACAAGGAGAATGGAGGGTGAGAAGAAAGAACACAACAATTATACAGCCTCACAACAAGGGGCAGGGTGACAGGAAAGAACACCACATCTACACAGCCTCACAACAAGGAGAATGGAGGGTGAGAAGAAAGAACACAACAATTATACAGCCTCACAACAAGGGGCAGGGTGACAGGAAAGAACACCACATGTACACAGCTTCACAAAAAGGAGAATGGAGGGTGAGAAGAAATAACACAACAATTAAAAAGCCTCACAACAAGGAGCAGGGTGAGAGGAAAGAACACCACATCCACACAGCATCACAACAAGGAGAATGGATGGTGAGAAGAAAGAACACAACAGTTATAAAGCCACACAACAAGGAGCAGGGTGAGAGGAAAGAACACCACATCTACACAACTTCACAACAAGGAGAATGAAGGGTGAGAACAAAGAACACAACAGTTATACAGCCTCATGAGCAGGGTGAGAGGAAAGAACACAACATCTACACAGCCTCACAACAAGGAGAATGAAGGGTGAGAAGAAAGAACACAACAGTTATACAGCCTCACAACAAGGAGCAGGGTGAGAGGAAAGAACACCACATCTATACAGCCTCACAACAAGGAGAATGGAGGGTGAGAAGAAAGAACACAACAGTTATACAGCCTCACAACAAGGAGCAGGGTGAGAGGAAAGAACACCACATCTACACAGCCTCTTATGGGATAGCATGAGACTGGCACAAGAAAAAGTTTAAGACTTAATTAAAAAGTTTTTGGCTTCAGACAACAAAAGGAATTAACTGAAACTCTACCCCTACACAGACACAATCCGAACTTATGCAACTCTGCCTAGTTCTGAATTTCTGTCACAAAAGATCAATCCAGATTTAATTTCAAAAGTTAGCAAACACTGCTATATTTTATCAGTTTGTGCCACACACAGAATGCTAGTGCTTTTGTTCTGATCTTAAATGCCTCAATGCAATACTGGCATTGATTTCTGAAGGCCAGTAATGCACTGAAGAGCTATCGGCATCTGTAATGTACTGAAGACAGATCACCATCTGCTGATTGTGCCCTCTAAAACTTTGCACCTAGAGCAGCTGCCATTTCACCCCACCCTAGCTCTGCCTCTGTGTTTACAAACAAGGAGTTCATGATCCCCTGAAATATGTCCTTTGTGCATGTGAATATCATTCCAACATACATACAGACAATGTGTCAAACAGTATATAGTGGTGTCAGATATGGGTGTCACAGTTACCTTTACACAATTACAGCAGTGGGCGATATGCTTCTGCTATGATATACAGAACGTATCTATAAGATGAGAATAATCATACTCACCTCATGCTTGGAGAGATGCACATTCCTCCTTTGATATTCCTGTTTTGTATTTGCCATTTTGGTCTATGTCATGGCCTATGTCATGATAGAAAAGGGTCCATGAACCAAGTCAATAACCTAGTTAATGAACTCAATAAATAAAAAAAAGAAATAAATAAAAGAAATAAAATAAAGTAAAGGAGAGGTTTAAAGTCAGCTGTTATAATGTACTGTGAGGCAGTGCTGTAAAAGGACACAATAAGATGTCCTCAGATGATGCAGGTTGAGCTGAAGACATTTTGAAACCTCCTATGGATTTTGTGCAGTAGGAAAGGCAGAAGGAATGCTGCCTAAGATCTATAGCAATTTACTCCATAAAGCAGCAAGCAATAGCATAATTTGCTGAAACTTCACTATCGGGATCCTTTAGATAGTATAAACCTTAAATCTCGATCATTACAGTCTGCGTAAAGGTATATGAAGTATAAGCAAAAAACAGGAGGCAGGAAATGTGAATGCTGCTAAGGTTTATTAATGATTTCCAAGTTACAACACTTAGTAAAGCATAAAATGGTATCTGTAAAGTAGAAATTTAAGACTACATCTCTAAATTGGATAACCTGTAATATTCTTCCATCCTTTCACTCCAACTATTTAAACTTGATTAGCATAACCTACCTTCATTAATGCTGAGTTACAACAACGTTAGTCTTTCTACACAGAAGCCTGCTTTTTCATTATTACTGAAAACCTGCTCGGCATAACCTAGCCTGTTTAATGTTGGGTATCTGTTTATAATTAATGTTTTTGTAAAGCAATGCTTGCATAGTCAAATACCTGTCCACAGTTTAGCTTTCACTGTTATCTGTGTTTATGCCCTGATATATACTATAAATCAATTTATTTAAAAAAAAATTGTATTAGCATTTTTCTTCCCAGACACCACTGAAAAGGGGTTTCTGCCTAGTTGAACTGCCTGGTAAACAAATGGAAGTAAATACAAAAATAAAATGTTAAACATCATAAGGACGCAGGTTTATGTTGGGGGAGAAGCTGTGATAAAACTGATAATGTAATCGTCATGACAGTGGATTATGATGATGTCATGGATTCTACCATTTACAAAGATTTCTTTGTAGTAAGCCATGCTTCTATTTGCAGTTAAGCACAGATGAGCCTTGCCTTATGCTGATCCTTATCATATACTGGGTTCCATGGTACTGTCAAAGCATGAATCAACCACAGCTTACTCTACTAGATGTATAACCAAAGCAGGACATAAAACAAAAAATGACTAGGTAGAAAGGCTCACTTTATTTAACAGAAAAATAAAGCTTTCGGGATAACCCTTCTTCAGTATTTCCATGCTACTGTCCCAAATTGTGGACAGTTAGGGAGCAATAGACAAATATCTGTAAAGAATTAGTTGTAATGGACACACAAGTAAAAGCACCATAGGTATGACGTAAAGCAAGTAGATAACGAATACTCACTGCATTTTTATTTTCACATAATGTGTATAACAGACACGAGTTTTACTTGTACAAGTTGATGGTAACCAGACTGCACCTTCATTTATTACAATTTTTAATTTACCTTCACAACTCATAAATAGCCCTTCTATTATCACAGCATCATGAAATTATTTCTTATTTCATCAAATTCTATAACTTGAGCTTTCACCCAAATACATGTAAAATTTACAACCTTAGTTTACAGAATCCATTGCATGTTGACTTGTTCTTTGCTTTTGAATTGAAGACACTGCTTTTTTTGTACATATATGTATAAAAATTTGTAATAGTACCCTTTTGTTGCCATTAGAATGGAATTTAATATTTCACTGAAATCTGCTTTCTTAAATATCAACACTGATTTCAAAAACAACCTGAAGATTCTTAATCCAATTTGCTGACTACCAAGTCCTTTTTATTTTATTGACAGTGTTTCTCAGGTGATTGTAAGGTACAGACGTTTTTGTTTCTACAAGTTCTTCATTGTTACTATTCCACATTGCTCAGATTGTGACTGATTTGATGACAACGTTTTCATTAACTCCAGTAATGCTTTCACATGAGGCAGTAATAAGCTCATAGCTCCAGCTTTGATCACACGAGGTTGTTTCACTTTATCTGCGGGTTAGTATTTAGGGCTTTTCAGACTGTAGATTCATTTGGATAATCATATGCATCTTCTTAGCTAGGCGATGTAAATACTGTAGTGAATGGCTGAAAGCTAAATACCTATTTATAATCTAGCTACAGCCATCATTCAAATATAGAAACTGTTGAAAGTTTGCTTTCAGGTACAATTTCTGCTGTGTATCTGAAGGAATAAAATGAAAGAATGATTTGTTTATGTTAGTCTCTCTTCCTTACTTTGTTCTAGCAGCAGTCTGTTATAAAAATGTTTTTTGGTCCTTTGCAGAGACAATTATAAAGACCTAGTGTTCTGCTGTGTCTCGGTTTTAAGAAAAGGACTCTTGTCACTCAGTGTTCTCACTGAATGTCTGGTAATTCACATGATCATACAACTTTTTGCTTATACTGAAAGTGCTATTTTCAAGGTAACCTACTTTGATCCAAAATTTGACTCCATTAAAGCATTGTCCATTTATTTTGCAATCAGAAGTACAGGGAATATTCAACACAGTATAACTGTCAAGACAACTTCCAATATCTCTGTCAACAACAGACTGGTAATTGTGTGATTATGTGGTTCAGGCCCCCGGTGTTTCTTTTCATAATGTGTCTGTGTTTTGCAGCTTTGCCTCTCCCTTCTGAAATATAGTTATGGTCTCTGCTCACATATAATTAATTACATTTCAGCAAGCTGACAACACCACAAATTAATTTTGCTGAAAGCCACATTCAACGAATGTTAATTTTGGTCTTTTCCCCACTATTGAACTGTATTGTTGTATGACCATGGAATTGGTGTATCTAAATCAGTGGGGTGTGGGGGTTGCCCCCAACATTGAAGATGTAGTGGGTAGTTGCCCCCCCTGTAAAAAAAAGCTAGTTTTGTGTTTCACTGAAAGTGGCTTTCAGCAATTTTTTTTGCAGCTTTATTTTTCTGATCAATGGATCATCCTGAATTCACTCCAACAGCCTTCTTGCCAAGCTGCATACACCTTCAGCTCTTTTTGCTGTCACGCACTGAGACTTAACTCTCCTACTGAGTATTCAAAGGTAAAGGTCACGCATTCAGATATTCTAGTCCTAGGGGACGTCTTCAACCATGTAATATTTACAAACCCTGAAGGGTGTGTAGTTTGCCTTCATTCAGCATATGAGGCTTTCCTTTCAATAATTTCGCATGGCATAAGCTCTTGACACTTTACTGCACATGCAGCTAACCAAATAGAATACACCTTACTGGGAGTCACAGCACCATTGAAGAGCCCTCTTCTCCTGACTAGTAGTCACTTGACAAACGTGAGATTTTCATTATTTTTATAATGATCTCTTCTTACCTAACTTCTTACAGTAAACACACCCCAAACTAGATATGGAACAATAATATAACTGCCACTCAATTCACTATCATTCTACCATCTACATAGATCCGACTACCATTTAACTCTGTTATAACTGCCCTACCTCTGGATAATTTACATTACATCTCTTTTTTTCTGCTCTCTTAATATATGCACACTGTAGTAGAGGAAGCTCTTCTGTCTGTCAGATAAAGTTGTTATACATCAATGCATATCTTATATGCAATGATAATCATATATGTATATGTAATAATTTGTAAGCAACTCACCTTACATCTGTAAAAGTATAATTTTCTCTTAAACAAACAGCAAGGTATTTGGGCAGGAAGTAGTATACTGACTGCATTCTGGACTCTGACCAATGACATACTCGCCAATATGGATAAAGGAAAGGTTACTAGTGCCTTTTCCTTGATTAGTCCTGAGCCTTTGACATTTAACTCAATACTACTAGTCCACCCCCTAGACATTGGCATCAGCACTGAAGATGCACAGTGGTTAAAAGGCTTCCTGACTAACAGATACTTTGTTGTGAAGACTTGCTCATCTCTATCACATATTTACTGCAGTTATTCAAGTGTACCAGAGGGATCAGTACTTACCCAAATAGCCTTTTCCATTTTTACAAATAAATTGCCCTGTGACCTACCCCAGTTGTAAGCCCCCTTTATATGATGACATATTTATCTACAGATCCACCCTATGAGAACAGGTAATCCATACACATCTACAAACTGACCCTCTGGACTAAAACTACTGGCTCACCTCTAAAAATCTTCCAATTAATCATGTCCCCTCCCCCCAAAAATAAATAAGGCTATCAACTAAGGAAGTATTTATCAAAGATCTCAGCTGTCAAACTTTTGGACCAACACAACGCCTTTACCGACACTACAACTTCATTTAGATACTTAATCATCTGGCTAAACCAATCTTTTAACTTTCAGGAACATATTCAAAAACGCAGATCTAAAATCCTTTTCTTGGTTCAGAAAATATCTCATTTCTTCTCATCAACAGCTATGGCAGCCATTGATAAAGGTGTCCTGCTCACAAAAACTTGAGAGTAGCCTACCCACGTTTGCCACCTCCTGTAAAAAACACATAAACGCTACAGATCTTATTTAATAGCATATGCCTCTTCTTCACCATTTCTCCTCAGCTTGAACACCATTATCTTCCTTTACCCTGGGAAAACTGCCTGCCAAAACAAGCCAGATCCAAGCTACTTGTGGGCTTCCAACTATTCAAGTTACTCCACCATAATGCCTTTTCTCCACTCGTCATGAAACTAATCACTACCATCTCAACCTAGAGCCTCAGGAGCTGGGGTGTAGCAGGCCTACTCTTCAAACTCCATCTATTAAACTACATAGCTCTGACTCTAGTTTATCTGTACCTGCTCCAGTACTGTGGCAATATCTCGCTATCTCAGTGGGCATGTTAGCAGCATTTAGTTCAGGTCTCAACATACAATACAAATGCAAATGCCAGAATGCACTTCATCTACACTATTCTGAACTAAACTCTTTTATTATATCGAAATTAATTTTGAAAATAGCTGATTATGGGATGAAGTTACACATACATTTTTAGAGTTTCGTAATCTACAGTTTCTGGTCTCCCACTTGTGATAAGCATGGTCTGCCTTATGTATAGGTGAAGTAGGTGGCTCTCTAAGGCATGACACTGACAGGGATGTTTTACAATCTTTTTTGCTTCACTGACTAAAACAGTGGCAAACCACTTTGCAATTAAGCCACAACAAAGGGCAAATTATTATCCCAGTCATAAAAACTCAAAGGAGGATATTCCAGGATGATTCTTTGTCAATGCTGTTGTTTTATCTTGCCTTTAACTCATTAAACTGTTTACATAATAGATTAGGTCTTTGTTTTAATTTGGCTCCCAGGAAACAAACTTGGTAAAGATTTCTTATCTAGTTTTGTAGATGACTTTAAACTTTATAGTTCATCAGAAGAGGTATTGAAAGCACTACTGCAAATGGTTAAAACTTTCTCAGATGATATAAGAATGACATTTGGTCTAGGTCAATGTACAAAAGCAACATTTAAAGCAGGAAAGTTGCATTACCAAGAAAATATCAATATAGGACAGGAATGTGATATAAAGGAACTTGAGAAGGAAGGAGTGTATAAATATTTGGGAAATGATGAAGGATCAGCAACAAAACATGAACAAATGTGAATAATACTCAGTAAGAAATATTTCAGAAGACTTAAACTAATATTGAAAACAGCCTTGACATCAGGGAATAAAGTCCAAGCTATAAACCAGTTTGCTCTCCATAATTTGACTTTGACTGGTGCCAAAAGGTATTAGATCAGTTAGATGGAAAAATGAGAAAAATGTTTCACGCTTATCAAATGTTATATAAAAATCGGTGTATATCATGATTATATACTTCACACACTGAAGGAGGTATGGGCCTCCTGAAAACTGATTACATGTATAGATCTTCATTCGAGAAGCTGCATACATATCTGCTGATCTCATCAGATACAAATATGAGTAGACGAAGTCCAAGATGACCTCTCTGCTTAGTTTAGCAGAAGCATTCAGCCTTTTGTTGATCAGGATTTGACACAGGAATTGTTAAGAAGTAAGTCGACACCAAAGGATGAACGGTTAATAATGGCATCCTAAAACAGTGGACTATGTATACATTGGTTTACAAAGTCCAGTGAACACGTGGGAGAAACAAACAAATGTAAGTTTTGTGAAAAATAATTTAAACAGTCACACACCTTGTTTATGGGTGTGATATACTCATGACAGAGGGCCTTTACACCAAAAGAAACAATAATGTGGCAGGACTGTTGCATTGGGGATTGTGCAAATACTACAATATAGAAGTAGCTGAGAAACATTGGAAACATGAACCGCAAAACATTATAGAGATTGCTGAAGTTTGCATCAAATGGGATCACCCATTACTGACAGTTCAGAAAATAGATGTGAGAAAAAAACAGATATTGTAGTCTGTGAGCTGAGGGGGGGGGGGGGGGGGTGTAAAAAAATACTGACAAAAATAGTAGTTTCCTATAACAGATGATGCCTATACCTCTTCTTGTTTGGTGGGTCCATCAATCTCTCCTGGCCTCCACAGGACATACTTTGATAAGGGTTATGGCCCACAAGGAGATCAGGGTGTCCCAGGTGCATGTCACAGTGCTGCTGGGAGAGTTTTTGCCTAATTTCTTCCCCATCCCTTTCCTTGCTCCAGTAACATATCTTGGGCAGGGAACGCAATGGACAGGCTGTGCTAAACCAACGCTCACTTTTATAAAGGGCTGATGTCAGCAAACCACACCACCCACTCCAGTAAGCATTTCACAGTTGTTTTCCACCAGGGAAATTCAGCTGTGCTGTGTGTCCCATGCATGAGCCCCTCCCTATTCACCTACCTGGGTGGGTGCACCCATCCTCCCTTGCCAGCATTAAAGATGCCTGAAATGCTAATCAAACTTAGGACACCTGTGTCATAGTCAAGTCTCTATCCTTGTACACCAACAGTGACTGCTATCTTATTTTGCCATCTTTTAGCATTAAGCCACTGATAAAAATTATTGATTCTTTGAAATAAAAAAAAAATGACTTCATTTGATCCCTTACTCTTGATTTTTTTCTCAGGCCATCAGTAGATCAAATGTTTGGGAAAAAGTTCTAAGATATAACTCAAAGCATCTAGAACCCAGTGGCTTGTTGGGGCCCATGGAATAATTCAATTATTTTCTTCACAGTCCTTCACATTCATTACAGTACAATCTTGGCGAGTTTGTGTGTGTTGAAAGGATGTAGGAAAAATTTGAAGAGTAAGACAAAGTGTGAAAAAAAATAATAAAAAATAAATGCAAAACAGAAGAGCTTCATATTTGCGGGGTGGCTAGCACAGAGGCAGTAGAACAGGGTGGAAGCACAATTTGGGTGTAGGGAGAAGCCAGTGGCAGCAGGGAGGTCACCATGGAGCCCTTTTCTCTATGGCTCAGTTTCACCTAAGGGTGGCCCAGGTGATTAGCAGCCTTTAAGAGTGCATTTGGATGTTTGGTCATCTTGCCCTCCTAAGGATTAATTGGACAAGAAAATTAAAACACTTTTATTTGACTCTCTGTGACAATTTCTTTAATTCTTGTCTGTTTTTGAACAATTTGTTTATTTATTTATTTATTTATTTATTCATTCATTCATTTGTTTGTTTGTTTGGTTGCCTTTGCTGACCTGAAAAGCTTCAGCAAAAACATTTAGCTAACTCATGACAAAACAATTTTTATGAATATACATTACACAGGCACTTTTTAAAACATCTTGATACAAACAAGTAATTAATTGTTCTGTGGTGACACTATCCAAACAAACAAAAAGAAAGTATTGCTTCTGTGGTAACATTCTACATGATATTAAATACCAAGTATAAATATTTAGTATGCAAACTATGGTAGTTATGATTTTTATTTTCACAAAATAAGTTACCAGTTTGATATACTGTATGCCCTATTTTGCATATTTCATGTTCCCAGTGTTTTTATTTATAGCTAATCGAAACCTTAATATCAAGCTTTTAGATAAACTTTCAGGGAACTTCTATTTATTATTTATTTGTAACATGCCTTTCAGTTTTACTGTTTTGATCCAGTTATTTTAATGACTAGTGTAGGTTAAATTGCTCAAACTCTCCTAGGGATGCTTACAGCATTTAAAATTCTGTCTGTGTGTGTTTCCCCAGTTCCTTTGACTAAATGTTAATTGTTTGCTTTATTTGACTAAGTCCAGATTATTTTTACATCACGATCTCCTGTTCTCAGACCTCCTTGTTGTACTCCATCCATTCCTACTACTCATGGTACAGTGGGCTGTTGCTTTGAGTTGCCATTACCTTGACATCTCAAGGGGTTATCAGGCAGTGAATGGGGAGCCATGTTACAACATGGCTGATCTGAGCTGCAGGGGTTCTGATATACAGACCTTACCCCAGCATAAAACATCATGCAGGCAGGGGTCCACCTTTTCTTTTTAAGACATTGCAAGACTCAAAAAACATTTTTAACCATTAGATAGGAACTACCCTCCTGTGACATTACCTAGGCTCTGTTATGTAATGCCATCTCCACACAGAATAGGACCAGAATACTATCAGACTTGTTTTGTGATATTAAAAAGGCTTTCACTACATAGACCTGGCTTGATGAGTACTGTGGACCTCATGTCACTTTCATGTGTAGTTTTGAATTATACAGAGCTTGTACTAAAGTAATATAGACAGTGGAAATGCCATTTGCTCTAAGATACAGTTTGGATTGAACTAAGTTAATTATGGACATTCCAGCTCATTTAAGCATAACATTGTAGCATAAATGAATTGCATAGTCTCCTTCTGTCCCATCCATATCTCTGCTTATGTTTTTTTTTCCCTGCAGTAGTTCACTCGGATGTAATCACTTAATATTGTTAGTCCTGCTGAGCAGGTTCTCAGTAAATTGGATGTCCTATGTTTCACTCATGGATATTGACTGAATATGATCTTCCTCTTTGGTTGGATTACCTCAAGTCCTGTGGTAAACTCTGTCTTACAGTCTGACCATTTCCTGGTTCACTTCAAAGTTCAGCTTTTTCACATTTTTTCTGCAATATTGAGCTGGTTAGCCATAAAATCCAATAAAATGTGTCTTGGTGCATTCTGTTGTTTTTGATTGATCAATCCCTATTGGGAACAGTGCCAATTATCCAGATTCTGTTGTTGGAGCTTACAATAGAGCCATCTCTGCACCTCTTAACATGGTTGCTTCACAGCATGTATGTCATATTGCTTTTATGTCATATGAAAATACAAGTCATGTAAGTTAAACTTACCATAAAAGTAGATGCTCACCACTGCAGTAGACTTAGCTATATTGGTTATATCCTGACAAGGATATAACAGCCTTCAGCTTCCAAAGCTTCATGGCACCTTCCACATCTCCAAATTTTCAGGCTGCTCAAGTTGAGATGACTAAAAGACAAGTTTGTGCAAGAGGCTCTTCAGAGCTTTACTGCCAGCAGCTAAAGAGAGGGGAGGCAGAGCCCTGAAAGGACAATGCTAGGAATAATGAAATATAAATGCTCACACCATGTCATAAAAGCATACTAAAAACCAAGAAGATGGAGGGAGGGAGTGACTACTGTAGCAGTGATCATTCAAAAATCAACTGTTATAGTAAGTTTACTTACACAACTGTACTATGTTCTTCATAGTGATCATTGCTGCAGTAGCCGTAGCTATATGGGTGGGTTACCATAGCTAACAACATTTGGGAGATAGATGGACAAGAGTCCAGGGGGCCCCTGGAGAATGGTCCAAACAAAGCTTAATCTGGACTTAGTGAAGGAATGAATCTTATGTTTCTTTGTAAAAGTATGTACAAAAGACCAATCCTTTCCAAAAAGCCATAGATGAAGCCAAGGCCCTGTAGAGTGGGCCTTGACCCTGCCTGGAATAGTTTTGTTATGGTGAGTATAACAAAAGGTTATAGATTTACACAACCATTCAGAAATAGTCTGTTTTTACATATGATGTCCCTTCTTCTTACCTTTACAAGAAATGAACATCTGAGCATAAAGTCTGAAAGATTTATTTCTGTCAAAACAGTTCATGAGTTGTCTATTGACATCCAACGTATAGACGATCCTTTCTCCCTCAATAATAGGTTCAGGAAAGAAAACAGGGAGATGGATAGCTTGGCTTAACATAAATTTGGATACTAATTTAGGAATAAAAGAAAGATTAGTTCTCAAAGAAACCCTGTCCCTATGGAATAGGAGATAGGGTTGACTCACCATAAGAGTTTACAACTCAGATACCCTTCTTTCAGAGGTCAGAGAAATTTGTAAAACTGTTTTCTGTATTAAGAACCTCACGTTATCCAGATTAGCTGGTTCAAACAGAGCAATTGTTAGCTTCTCTAACACAAAATTAAGATCCCAAGGAGGAGCCACCATTTTTTTGGAGTCCACTTATGCAAAACCCCTTTTACAAGAACATTTTGACATGAGACTGCATTGAAAGAGGAGGATCCATGGGCAAACATGCTGAAAAAGCCAATAAATGAACCTTGACAGAGGAATAAGAAAGGCTATAGGATAATAACTCACACAAGTATTGTACAACCACAGAACAACTAACCCTGAATAGGGGTTGGTTATGTGGTTGGCACCAACTAGAAAAACCTTTTCCATTTTGCTAATATATGATTGTCCAGTAGCAGGCTTTCTTGCCTCCATTAGTACCTGCTGCACATCCTTGGTAAACAGGTGTCTAAAAGGAATTAAGACTCTATCATTAAGACAGTCAATTGAAGTTGATTGATGTCAGGGTGTATCAAACACCCCTGTTCTTGTGTGAGTAGATATAGTCTGTGAAGAAGCTTCTGGTAATTGCCCCTGGCCATTTCCAAAAGAAGGGTGAACTGCGGTTGTATAGGCCAGACGGGAGTCAACACAAGGGCCTTGAGGGATTCCTTCTGAATCTTCAGAAGTACCCTGGATATTAGTGGAAAGGGTGGAAAAGCATACAGGAACATTCCTGTCCAAGCAAAATAAAAGACATCTGTCCTCCAGCCTTCTTGCATGGAGTCCTGGAGTTGAAACTTGCCAGTTGATTTCTCAAGAGAGGTGGAAAAGAGGTCTACTTGGAAAACCCCATGTCTTGGAAGACTTTCGATCTAGTTACCATTCATGAAGGTTTGCTGTTAGCCTGCTCAGCTTATCTTCTGCACAGTTTTGCTCTGACGTAATGTAGGATGCATATAGAGTAAGACTGTGCAGTGAATCTATATCCCAAGCTAACATGGGTAGTCTGCAAAGGGGGTATGACCTGGTTCCCGTTTGCTTGTTGATGTACTACATGACTGTGATATTGTCTTTAACTACATGAAGAGGTCTGGGGGACCAAAGACGGTTTAGAGAGTTGAGTGCCTTGATGACAGCAAGCATCTCCTTGATATTTATGTGTTTGCATCTGTCCTTAGTGTCCAGCACCCCCTGCACTTTTATCCTTTCTGAAACTCCTCACCAAGCAAAGTCCAAAGCATATGTGGTGACTGACTGCTTTGGAGTAGGGAGGAAGAAGGGGCGGACCTGGATTTAAGGATCTCTGTTGTCTCCATCAAAAATGTTCTCTTCTGACAAACCTAAGAACTGGGATTTGAAAATATAAAGGGTATTGATGCTGGGACCAAAGATATTTCAGATACCACTGTACCTTTCTCATGTGGAGTCTTGCCTGCGGATATCATGAGAATCATAAATGCCCTAAAACTGAATACTGAGGTATTACCTCACAGTGACCAAAGTCTGAGTGGAAAATCTTAGAAATAAATCTAGATAAAGATCTATTTTTCCTGTGTAAGAAAGACTCTTTGAACTGAGATGTCTAGTTGACATCCCAGGAATACAATCCTGTGAAGGAGTCTAGAAAGACTTTTGAATGTTCTAATGAAATCCCAGCCTGTATAAACAATGTCTAATCCAAGATAGAGGTTCCTGAAACTTTGAAAAAGGCAGATCAACAAATATAGAAAAATGTGGATACTCTGTAGCCTGTAATGAGATATAACGTGAATTAGACACTTTGTGAATACTAGATAGTCAAAAGGCCAAGGCAGAGAACCAATAATGTGATCAAGACACACAAAACCTTAAAAAACTTTTGAAGTCTGGATGAATAGGGATGGGATAATAAGGATCTTTTATGTCTAGTATTACCAGGAAACATAAAAGAGGAGGAAGAGGTAACAGGTTGTGAAGTGATATCATTTTGAATTTAGACAATATCATAAACAGGTTTAGGAAAGAAAGATCCAGAACTGATCTCCAAGCATTTTCTTTCTTTGAACTAGGAACATGCTTGAATTAAATCTATTCCCCTCCTGGGAAGGCATAAATGGTTCTATCACTCCTTTGGACAGCATGTGATGAAGCACCAGTAGAAACGATCTAGACAATGAGGAATGACCTCCTGGAAAGAAAGAATTTCCTCTCACTGCCATTTGTAACTTTGATGAATGATTTTCAGAAACCATTTGTCTGCAACAATCTGTTGCCAAAGAGAAAAATGGAAATTCAGACTTTCTGAAAGAAAAAAGGAGCCAGCATGAGTCACAAGATCTGTTGAATGGTCATAAAAAACTTGTTGGACTCTTCTTGGGTTTTGGAGGTTCTAGACTTCTTTTTGGAACCCCCTTTCCATTTCTTCTTAAATGTTTTATGTGTATTTTGTTGAGACTGTTTTTTGGAAAATTTGGAAAAAGAGGACTGAAAACTCTTAGAGATTCCCTGGATCAGTTTGTCCCTTTCATTACACTTTTTGATTAGCTCTGAGGCAGAGGGGCCAAACACTAAATCTCTATATGAGGGAGAGTTAAAATCTCATTTTTAACATCATCTGGGAGGTTCTGTGAATGCAGTCATGAAAACCTCCTGAAAACACTACAAATGGCCATAGCCCTGGAAGAAGTATCAACAGAGTCATGCACACACTGCAAACAATGATTAGTGACCTGTGCAATAGAAGAAACTTAAGTTATTTCAAGCAGATTTCTCCTCACAAGAACAGACTGCAAATAAAACATTCCTCATCCTTTCACAATTTGTAAGAACAAACTTTAACATATGAGCCAGGCAGTTCAATATTCGGAAAATAAAAGTTGCAGAGGTATATGCTTTTTTCCCCATACTTGTCAATAATGTTCACAACCTTATCAGAAAGAGTAGGACTGGAATTAACTTATTGGTTAGCAGCAGTATGATTAACTAAAGTTAGAGTGGTTGGGTCAGATTTGTGAATAGTGTATAAAAATTTAAAATACATCTTATCTGCCTTTTTAGAGGCAGCTGGCTTACTATCAGTCAAATTGCTGCTGTTACACACACACCCTGTAAAGCAGACAGAACAGGAGGAATGGGTGTAGGTTCTGCAAAGTTCTTCTGTAACAATTCATAGTGTTTTATGAGGGACTGAGAAACTTCAGTGTTTTCCCACTGAAAACACTGGCACTTTCTTGCAATAGTTGCAAAAGAAATTTACAAAATTATGTATTCATTATTATGTACTCATGCCCTATATGACAAAATAACTTTTTACAAATGTTACATTGATGACTTGTTTTTTATTTGGAAAAGCAGTTTAGATGAGTTTGAAAGTCTGTTTACATATTTAAACAACAGTAGTAATTTTCTTTCTTTCACGAAAGGAACACAGGGTAAAACTATTGCATTTTGGATGTTGAAGCTGAAATGGATGTTAATCTCAAGAAATTCAACAACTGTATATATAGGAAAACATTTTTGTTAACAATTATATATGTGCTAATAGTCAACAACTAGTTTTATGAATAAACATGTTATTAAAGGACAGTTTGCTTGATTAAGTAGGCTAACTAGTAGTAATGTTAAGTTTCAAGATGAAATGGTATATTTAAAACAATTGTTTTTGGAAAGGGGATATTCATCCAACAAACTTAACAATATTATTTCTGAGCTGGTCAACTGAAGAAAAACTAAGTTTTCTCCAATTATTGTAACAGGTCTTAACAATACCAGTGAACATAAGGTGGACCAATCACATTTAAGAACTTTTCCCCTTCTGATCTCATTAGATTCTAGCAAAATAAATCAGTCTGTGCGTGATAATAGGAAAATTGTACTTGGGAGTAAAGATTTACCCTCACTTATTTGTACTAAACCAAGATTTGATTATAAGAAAGGTTTTAATTTTAAGACATTATTTGAATGAATACAGGTAACTTCTAATGAGAAAAAAATAATGGATGTTTAAATGTTATACTTGCAAGTACTGCAGATACATATATGAAGGTTCTAATGTTATTTTAAAACATTCACAAAAACAGATTTGGGCCAAAGGCAGATTTAATTGCAATTCTTGCATGGTTGTTTGTCTGTCTGTTTGTGAGTTATGCAAATGTTTTTATGTAGGAAAAACTACTAGAAAATTGTCAAAGAGAATTTACAAGCATATTTTAGCTATTAAAAATAAAGGCCTTACAAGTAGATTAGAAAACATTCTCTTAATTGTCAAGGACTTTTTTGTTATAGATTGCATAGTTTTTCAGTTGTATGGTGGGACTTAAACAATAAACTTGAAGAAGAAAAGGTTAATTGGCAAATAATATTAAAAGCAAACAAAAGTCCAAGTTTAAATGAAAGTATTAATATTAAGTGTCTGCTTAAGTCGCAATGTAAATAATGAATGTTATTTATGCGCTTGTCACTTTAAATTTGTTTTAAATAGTTGTGCTTAATTAATCAATTAATGCTGTGATATATATTGGGTGTTTTTATCCATTTGTTTTAGCTCTGAAGAAGTTCTATTGAACTGAATGAAAGTGTGCAGCTTACAAACAGTCTTGCTGTGTATTTATTTTACACGTATCCAGTTGGATTATTTAAGTAACCACTCAGTTCCAGCAACTACTTTTTTGTTGTATTATGTGTCCATCCCTGCATCTTTCTGTTCAGATTCATCTTCTTCAATCTGTTCAGGAAAAGAGGAATCCTTCTTTCTTTTACCAGAAACTACTTCATAAAAAGGATCAATAGCTTGATTTAAACACTGAGCCAGACTCAGTGAACTACTCCTATCCAAATAAAACTGAGGAGTAGATATGTGCTTGGTTTTCTGTTTCTTTTTGCCAGGAAAAATGGGGCCAACCATGTTACTAATAACAGCAGCTGCTTCCCCAGGGATGGGCACAGCATTCTGACACAACAGGGAAACCTTTCCTGTTCTCTACCCCAGGACTGACAACAGAGGCTCTCGCTTGCCCACTAAGGGGACTCCAATAGCCACAGAAGATGTGGCCACACCTGGTCCAAAGTGGTTGTAGGAGCTACAGCTGAGAGATCAGGGGTAAAGATAAGTGGTCTAAGGTACAACAAAGGGCCATAGCAAAATCACTCCCTGAGGCAAACTGCTAGCCTGCTGTAGTGCAAACCCTGCTTGCTTAAATTGTTCTTTTTGTGGCTGGAAGAAACACCAATCATAAAACAAGTAGTCTGTTCCATGGTCAAGCACAAAATAGTGCCTTTTTTCTGGGGAGGAGTAGCTGCAATTGCTTGTAAACACTACCATTCCACAAAAGTTGTTTTTTTTTTTTACAAAAAGCACAGTAAAAGTACTTTAAAACACTATGCCAGCACCATAAAAGTAAAAAAAAAAATTTCCCCAGAGAAAAAAATGTTTTCAGTTACCCTAAACTACTTTTAAACTGACAGAAAAAAAATAAGTGCTCTATTTAAAATTATGTTACAGCCTTGAGACAATCTATTAAAGCACAACATTCCTAGCTTTAATATAACTTTCCTGAAGTGGAAAGTAATAAAACATCAACAAAATTAAGAACACACAATTTTTCCCAAAGTGAACTTATCTGCCCTTCAAATAAAGCATAAGCCAACTCTCGATCCTCGAAAACTTCAGAGGAGCATACAGTTCAGTGGCAGTAAAGCTCTGAAGGGATTTGTGCTGAAACTATTCTTTGAGTCAGGTCAGCTTAAGCTGCCTAACAGTTCTGGCAAGTGGAAGGTCCGTTGAAGCTTTGGAAGCTATCTGACTATTATACTTTTGGCAGGATATAACCTAAGGCTACTGCAGCAGTGATCAATATGATGAACATCTATGGTTTGACCAGGAACTTTCAGAGATTCACAGACATCAATGTAGGCTGTAATGAGTGTGGAGAAGGTTATATCTGACTAAGAACAAGCTTGGAATGGACAACTATTATGTTTTAACTATTCAAAAGTATACTATGAGAAGGCAAAGCTCCTACCTTGTGACAGTTCTGGAGACTCAAACCACCCAGTTGCACTCTTCTAATCATCTGACAATCTATGCAGCCTTGTTTACTATTTGTCATGCTTTATAAACCTTCTGCTGTAAGAAATTTGCAGTATTATTTACCAATCAGATTGCCAGTATGGATATAGCTGTGGCTTTATGGCCACCCAATCTCAAATCCAGTGCTTTGTCTGACAGTATGATGATCCCTGAGGACTTTAATTAGGTATTAAGGACAGCCATCCTCAAGAAACTTTCTTTGGATCTGTCCACTCTGGCTAATGTCCTTCTAGAGTTCAACATTTGTTTAATTAGTAATGTTATGAAGAAAGTGGTCAACATACAGTTATATCATATCTTTCTTTTTCTGACCTCCTGGACACATAACATTTTGGCTTTTGAAGTGAGAATTTGTCTTTGACCATTGTCATCTTTTATGTTTGACACCACAGATGATGCCATTTCAAGATGCTGCTTTTGAATCTGTTATGGTGTCATCTCTGTAGTGCTTAATTATCTTGACATTTTAAATCTAAGATCATTCATAGTAAGTCATTAAGCCAGGTAACAATTTCTCCATTATGGGTTCATAGGTTTATACTAAGCCAGTGGCATGTTAATAATTGTAGCCTTAGCGATGAGTGTCATAAAAGGAGAACATTAAAGGGAAGCTAATAGTTAAGAAGATGATGGTAGGAAGTAAAGTTAATTTTGGAAATAGGAGACATTTCAGCTTGGATTATGCCAGTGGAAAGGGATAAAACATGGTTTACTATTTTCAAAAGTAGTTTAGAGCCCATTGCATCATGGATATATTTAAGTCATTTAAAGCTCTTGATGTTAAACAGTGAGAGAATGCTGGTGCATGTCATTGCTCATCCATTACAGGCCTGATTCCTTCTGCCCTTTTCCTTTGCAAGATCGCTTGTTCATTCATTTCAATAAAGCTTCCTTGGATTCTCTACTACTGGTGTCATCCTTCCTCTGAGAAGAGGGCACTAACTGCTCTTAGAGCTCATGACTACCAGAGAGGAACTTGTCTGGGTAAACTGTTTGTTACTGTGTCTGTTTTATTTCCTACAGTATATTGGAACTGTAGATAAGATTCATTGGATTTGCCTTTTCCTGCTCCAAAAGTAGATTGTTGACATTTTCTTTTCCTTTGTGGTAAGAATAGATAGGATATTGTGTTTCAAGAATGAAGTCTGAGGGTGATACTACACAAATTGCTAACTCTTAATGGCCAGGTTTAAGTGGTTCTGAAGTCATCTTCTTATCATCTTAAGGATATTTTATGGATTAAGTATTTAATTACCTATTTTACAAGGAGTTAGAATAATGTTTAAGGTGTTTAATTCATTGTCACAAGGTGCAGGTTTGATTCTCACCCTCAAGAGAAATTTGCTAGGCTTAAAATGTCCCACAAGGGTAGTTAGCCTAGTACCTACTTATAAAGCTATGAAGTAATGGCAAGGCGATTTGTGACCCGGTATCTTTCAGATTACTTCAAAGCACTTTGCCTTGGGCTCAGTGACAGAATCCTTGATCAGCTTCAGCAGATAAAGAACCCCAGTGTCAGGGCATTGACTAGTGATTCTAGAGCCATTCATATCATTCATGTTCTAAAGGATCTGTACAGGCTACTTCTTGCAATGAGGTTAGTTCTAATTTACCACATCCTGTACAATCTGGGTCCTATATACCTGCATGCTCTCTTGTAGGCAATGATGTAGCATACTGTGCAGGTCACATGGTTAAAGTATTTTCTATGAAACTTGCAGAGAATTTTTATTCTGTACATAAACAGTCCAAAAGTTATACAACACAGAGATAAATTATATATTTTCTTTCAAAATTACAAATCAAAGTCATATCCTGTGGTGGTCATGTTCAGCAAAATCCCAAGTGGGAAAAAGCTGAGGATTTTTTAGATAAGTTTATAAAGATACACACACAGCCAGTATACTTCTTGTTAAACCATTTGCATGCCATGTATGATAAAAATGCATTGCCTTTTGTTAACGTTGATGTTTTTTATTTCTCTTCAGAAATTTCTTATCTAGACCTCAAGTCAAGGTGATGAAGTCATGATTTTATTTTAACTTATATAATGAATTTGTTAATGTATTTTGATTTCTTCCCAAAATAAATGCTAATGAAGCTAATTTCTTTTACTATCTTTTACTTAAGTGCCATAAAATGAGACAACGATAAGGATATTTCAGTTTGTTTATGTACAGACAATGTAAAGTAAACATTATTCTACTGTTAGAACAAATGATTCATAAGTCACTTTCTGAAATCATATTTTTGTCTCTGTGACAGGTGCCCTGGGTGAGACAGCATTACATATTGCTGCGCAGTTCAACAGCTATGAAGCAGCCCTTGTACTGTTGAACACTGTACCAGACCTTATTAATGAACCAATGAAGTCTGAATTATATAATGGTCAGTTTAAGTTCAAATCGTGCAAATTGTAATTGTTTTGACGTTGTCATTTGTGTTAACAGCCTTGTTATTTCTTAAAACATGCTAACAGCTCTGAAGTTTTTTTATTCCAGCAAATAATTTTATTTATTAACTAAACAATGAAACCATGTTTCTTATGCAACAAAAAACAAATAACAGTGTTATACTTGTATGAACAGTGTTTTTTTATATCACAAGCGGTAATGCATGGACCAAAAACAGCAAGTAACTAAACACATTCCAAAAGTAATGAGGTTTTTGAAGCTGTGAACAAACTGAACCATTATGTAGCCTGAAAAAGACACATAGTCTGCCTTTTGTGACCATGCTGAGAGTTTACCATACCTTAACAGCAATCTAAGTAATCCTTGTACATTATGATTTTCCAGTGCTTTCCCCAAGGAGCATCTCTGCCTCTCTCTCTCTCTCTCTCTCTCCATAAAATAAACAGCTCCAAAAAACATTAGATTTGAAGATTCCATTTCTGAGAAAAACAACAAAACATGCTGGAAGGACATATGTATTTCCTAACATGTATCTCATGCTAAGCAGAGTGACAAATGCTTTGGAATTTTTCAGTGCACTGAGTTGAGTTAGTAATACTTTATACTGGTTAAGTACTGCTCTGCCCTTGAATTTGAGGCCTTGAATTGACAGTACAGCATATCTAATTCATCTTCTCCACTGCTAATCTCATCTTCCTTTTTAATTTCATGAGGTATTTAGGATTTCTATGGGGTAACCAACAAAGCAGGAATCTGCACAGCAAGAGCAACCAAGAACCAAAACAACGCACAGCTAAGGATAATAAAGAGCCAAGGTATAAAAGTAGTGTCACAAAACTCTAAAATTTATTAAGTTGTGTGCTTTCATCCATTTGATAAATCATGGACTTCTTCAGAACTAAAATAATGACTTAACTCATCCATTTAAATGCACACTAATTACACAAGCTATTCCAATTAAAGTGATAGCAGAAGCTAAAAAACTTTAAACTGTGTATTAGTAATTGTACCATATTTACATAAAAGTATAAACCAATAATTAATACCCATCATAAAATTCAAACAACCATCAAGAAACAGTCAAAGGAAAACTGAAAAATTGTTTTTCTTCCATAATAATATGTCAGTAATAGTTCGCTGACATAAATACCAAAAATCTACCTTTCTGAGACTTAAAGATATTAAAAACAACATAATTTCATTACAAATTAAAATAAAATTATACCCTGAGCTTAGCTGCCCTCATTTTTAAAACAGGATTGATTAACAAAATTGAATTAATTCCTGCTGGACTGTGTTTGTTAAGATGAAACTGCCACAGCAACTCCTTATATTGTAGGTGAGTTTCCCAAGCACCCCTTACCTTATTTACATATTCATTTCCACCCATTATCTCCTTTTCATCCCTTGTTTTCCTTTTTACTTCTTCCACATCCCTTCATAATAACCCAAAACAGGTGCATTGCTGCTTAAGAAAATAGAATGTTTCAGACCTAATCCCCTTTCTTCTTTTTATTTTATATTATTACTCTTTTAATAGGATTCAGTCTCAAACCCCATATAAAACTGAAGCATATGTTTAGCAATTCCTTTTATATTTTTCCTGAAAACATAGAAGTTCCCCGACATAAGCATGTTTCCCCAAAATGTATGCCTTTAGTATATATACCTTTTTACTATATGATAAATTAAAACGTTTCTACAATGCCAGTAATATTTTTATTTCTTATTGTTTAATTTTCCACTCAGTACGTTTTCATATTTCCCAGACTTAACCCATAATATATTCCTTTCTTTCCTGATGCAATGCATTCTATTCATCTTCATAATTTTACCAACTGCATTAATTTTTCCTTTATTCAATCTTATTCAATCTTAAACCAACATTTTTTAATAACTTTTCAGTTCTTATAATACTTTCATTCATCCATATCCTATTTTTTGCTGCAATTACCAAATCACCTGCATAGGTTAATAGGTGGTTACTAGGCCAATGGCACAAGACAGATATATTGGTATCTTAGTTTCCTTTCCCATCTTCCACACACTTATAAAAGTTTGAATAACTACATTCATTGCTGCAACAAAAATATACATACTTAAGTGACACTCTGCCTAACTCTCCTTCTTACCTTGATCTCTTTCCCCGTACATCCATTTACCATTACTTTCACCATGAATTTTCATAACAAGTTTTAACAACTTTCATCATGTTCTTACTTATTCCATAGGCTTCTAAAATTTCTCACATTGCCTCTTGACTTATCATATGCCTTCTCTATACCACACATAACCAATCATATCTCATTTTTTCTGTCAAGATCATACTTACTATTTCCTTTACTATGATTTCATTAACTTTTCTAAACCCTTTGCCACAAACACATTATCTCCTATTACTTTAATACTTTTTATATCCTTTTTTTTGCATTATTCTCATAAATATTTTCTAATTAGTATTCCCTCGAGCTATAGGTCTCCAGATTTTTATATCTTTCATTCCATCGTTTTTCCTACAAATTGTATCACCCCACTAAATATGTCTTCTACCACTATCACTTTATCTAAGCATTCTTTCTATACTTTACAGAAAACAACGTTTTTTTTTTATCTCCATTTACTTATAAAACTCATACTGCATTCTTCCACAGTAATCTCCTTTTCCAGTTCTTCCTTAGCACGATTAAATATGTTTAGATTTCTTACTCTCTATAATGTCTGCAGTAGCGTTGTCGCCTCACAGTAAGACACTGACCAGTTCAACTCTCAGCTAGAGTGTCTTCTGCATGGAGACATGCGTGAATGGGCGTACCTTCGTTGAAGGTTGTGCATTAGGGCTGGCAACTCAGCAAGTAAAAATCAACTGCCAATCATTAGCGGACCGGAGTTCCGCTGTGGCGACCCCTAACCGGGAAAAGCCAAAAGACACAACAACTCTCTATAACGTCTTTTGTCTCACTAATTTCAACACTTAACTTTATTATTCCTTTTCCTTCTTTTATTATCTCTTTATTCTCACCTGTTCTTGCCCACACAGGTATTTGATCAAATAACTCAGCAATTTCTGCACCTCCTTCTATTGTAACATCTAATATTTCAATTTCTTCATTTCTTATCAAAATCCCCATACCTGAATGTTCTTGATTTCCTACAGACCATGCAATCCTGTTTCACTACAAGGCCTCACTTCTTTCCCTTTTCTCTTTTTTAACATATATTGTATCTAATAAACATAAATTTCAGCTTTCAGCTTTTAACTTTTTACACCATTCAATTGCCATTAGCCTCCTCATATTCCTGATGTCATTTACAATACTTCTCACATTAACACTTAACATCTTTATATCATTCCTTTGCCTTCATTGCTTCTTTTGCTCAACTTGTATTTTTCTTTTCTTTCTTCATACCCTTCCTCTACTGCTTTTTCATTATTTTATGTTTGCCCTCCTCCTGTGTTGCAATCCCCCTCCTTCCTCACTGCAAAGTAGTTTATACATATTCTCTTTCTGAAAAATATCTTTTTTTTTTCAAATAGTTATCTCCATTTCTTCTGAATTTATGTTCTTCTTTTATATATTCTTCCACAACATTATCTAAGACATCTTTTTTGCCATTATTTTCAGTATTTTCTTTGATTATTCCTTTGTCCTGTATCATCGGACAAAAAAAATGCCCTTGAATATTACATTTACTATACTTTGGTTAACTAGTTATAGCTGTATGCATCCTCCCTCTGCATTGCTTGCATCTTCTTTTTCAAAGTCCTGTACTAAATGCCTTTCATCTAAAAAAAAAAAGGCTGGCCCCAATATTTCACAATCCCTCTCTTTCAAGAGACATTTATTACATTTTGAACATGCTGCATCCTTCCTTCTATCACATTTAATGTAATTAACATTTCCCACCCCACACCCCCAGTCCACACATTTCTTTAAAAAAAAAAATCCCTTTTTTATATCATGCACTTCTTTACCAACAGATAAGAAAAACAAATCATTTCAACAATGTCATTGTCACCAGTTCTGAACAGTACTTGCATTTTCTTTTTAAGTTGCAGTCCAAAATTAGAACATATATCTATAGTCTTTCAGTAGTACAGTCTCCTGTTCACCTTCCTACATTAGACATGATTTTTTGTAATAAAACAAATGTTTCAAAAGTGACTTCACAGAAGCTCTCAGTGCCCAAATGCATTAAAGTCAAAATTATATTATCCAAAACACTGTATATATATTAAACAAAAATCGGTCATTTTTTAATTCTTGCCACAAGCTTCTTGTGTTTGAGTTGTTTTATATTTTTTTTATAAATAAACACACTATTCTCTAAATCAGTGTTAAAACAATGTTAAAACAAAAAAGAGAACACAAATACGTTAAGCGCTTTTCGTTCAGGTTTTACCCGAACTTCTTCAGACAACCTACGTAAAAATCACCTAGGTACTAGCCACCTTTTCTGAAGTGAACACTTAATATTTACTTTCAACGAACTGGTTGTAGTTCTGCTTTAAACCAAGTTCGTACTTACTAGGGAAACTAGGCTGCCAGCTTGATTGGTTCACCTAAAGGAGGGAGTATTTAAACTGATGTGATTTTTACGTAGGTTGTCTGATTTAGAGAATAGTGTGTTTATTTATTAAACGAGTGGAAGTCTACTACCCTTGGTCCGTTGGGTATTGACTGTTTTTCTTGGTTTGTTGCTACCCGTTGGTGTTTATATTTTTTTTATGTTACCACAGCTGCTTGTCTTCCCATTCTTACAGCATCAGTATAAGAATGTTTTCATACCCTGTTTCTGATGTGTAACTTAAAACTAGTTCTTGCATTAACTGAGCACACACTCCAGTGTTTTATTCTCCTCTATCTCCAAAATCCATTGCTTTTCCTGTGGCCACTGTCAATTCTTTTGCTTCCAAAACCTGATCAGCTACTTCATTCCAGCTTGCTTCTGCTCAATTTTCTGGCTCACTTTGCTCCATCAAATTGAATAACTTCTGTGTTGGTAATGCACCTCCTTCTAACTCCATTGCAATAACTTCCTCAGTTTTAATAGTTTCAGTTACCTATTGATTTGCTTTTCCAAAATACACACTGTTCCATCTTGCATGGCGTCCTCCATCTTGGATTTCTCACAACCATGTCAGCAGCAGTCACCTAGTGGTTGTGATACAAGTGGAATTTCCTTGGTTTCCCTGCCAAATTTAACCCAATCAGCATAAATTTCACTTCTGGTTACACCTAAAAATAGGCAATATGTCTAGTGATTCTAACCATGTCAACAAAAAAACAGAAACAACCAACCCATCAAATAAATAACTGTGCAAAACATGATACTGAGTTGAAAGGATGCCAAAAGGTACCACCACAAAAAAGATATCCAGCAACAAAAATACCAACTCTGAATACACCATTGGTGAGACAAACAGTAGACCAAGATTTGTACTGAGGAAAGCACAGTTACAATGAAACTGGTCTACTGTTTGTCTCACCAAGTGTGTATTCACAGGGTTTACTAAAATACTGTTACTTTGATATTCCTGATGGTATTTTTGTTGCTGGATATCATTTTTTTGTGGTGATCATAGATGCTATACCATGATTTTGTACAGAGATAGCAACTACCCACTGTGATATACTTTGTAACGTGCCTCATTCTGTGTTCATGTGCTCAAAGCCACAGACACAGGTACAGCCTCCATAAATGGAACAATAGTCAGGGCTCCTGTCCTTCCCTCCGGGATGTTGACTATCACATGGTGTCTCCATCCACAGGAAGTCAACTGTTCCATAACATGATCTGCAGCATATGTGCCTCTGAAGATAACACCCGCACAAGCCACAGCCAGATAAAATCCATTATGTTCTGTTCATGGATGCTGTCCATAACACATTACTATTAAGGCAAGTGATAAGTCAGAACTTTAATTGCAGAGCTTGGAAATCCTTCCACGTTTCTGCAGATTATTCCATTTTGGAGATCTACCCACTGGATACCGTTGCTTTCTTTTTCTTTACTGCAATCTCACCCTCTCAATTTTTTTCTAAAAGCATGATATTTCTTTTCAAAAGGAAACCAGTGTTTGCTGGTAACTATAGAACCACCATTGAAATAAGATGATGGCCACTGACTCCCGGTTTGTGATGGATTATGTGTTCTTGAAGAATTTTATTTCATTGCCAGAGGATCTCTGGCCATTTCACTTAGTTTTACTCCTCCCCAGAATTCACTATTGTTTCTCTGAAATTGACCTGTCAGAGTTCGTTACTTACAAGCCGCTGTGCAGATTTTGTTTTTAAATCTTGTTTCATATTTTTCTTATTTCAGCTAGAAAAATAACCTAATTGTTTGCATTTGTCAAAGCTATAAGACAGTGAATGAATGCTTCCCTCACTCACTCACTGGCCTATAATATGTATCAACTGTAGTGAAAAATTTGTAAAAGAAATAATATGATATTTTACAGAAAACCAAAATTCTGTACATAGAAACAGCACAATTGTGTACAGGTAGGAAACAGAGAAATAAATCTTTAAACAAGACTTTGTTTGCATGGACTGGATATTGGTTAGACAGATGTCTAGAACAGTTTTTTGTTATGAGGTAAAAGTGACATTTACATGTTGTTATTTAATTTAGATGGCTTTTGTCAGGAACTTAGACCACATCTTTAACGAAGGGCAGGGAGGATAAAAAACTGTGTACCTGTTTTCAGTGAGCTTTTAAATAGTGTGGATACATCACAGCATTTTTCCAAAAGAAGCGGTACTAGACCACATCCTGTTCTGAATCTCACCCTGTTACATTCGCTGCAATGGATAGGTAACTACTGATGCTGAAGAACTGCATGGCTGTTTCCTGTTTCTCTCACTCAAGTGTGAAGTGTGGACAGTCATTTATATACAGTGAGAAGGTTTAAAAAACATTGTGGTCCTCATGAGGTTAAGTTGGTGCCCAGAATTTAATAAGCTTTAGTAGATATACGTAGGGAAGGATGAATGTCATTCTTTGTGCATGCAAGAATGGCACAATTATTGGTATATCACATGACAGTGACCACTCTTTGGAAAGTTTCATCACAGAATGGAAAAAGCAAAGATGGAAGATCATTCTATTCATTTTGCATTCCTAATACTTCAAGTGAGAAAGTGGACTTGGTTAGGATGGCGTCAAGGAAGATGGAAAACAAGACTAAAGCAATTAGACACAGTTGCTTGATCCCAGAGTAGAAGTCAAATGTCTGTTACTTTTACCCATTTCTTGTAATGTTGGTAGTCTTATGGTCACTCTAAAACTCAGGACCTTAATGTGACAGGTAGGATATCCAATTATGTCGTGTAAATTCTAAAACACTTCATTCTGATGTAACCAAAAGCCTTTGTCAACTTAGTGAAAACCACATGCAGGTCCAGATATAGTTATCATCACTTTTCTAGGATGTGTTGCTCCATGACATGGGCTGAATCTACAGTGGGGTTCAGGTAGCGTTTGTGTAGAGGTGGAAGTACATAATGTAAAACAATAAAAGTGAAGATTTTTCCTACAGTAGAAAGTATGGCAGTGCCTTTGTATATTTCACCATTTGATTAGTCTTCCTTCTTGAATATGATAGTGGGAGTTGGGAGTTCGTATAATGCTTAAGGTTTTTACCTCACTGATTAGAGGTGCTGGGTTTGATCCAGACTAAGGGAAATTGGCTAGGTTTAAAATGATCTACAAGGGCAACACTACTACTTACCTATGTCAGCTCTTCATGATTTTCCACATCATTTCAAATTCAGAGAAAGACTTTTTCGTAGCTTGAAAGTTCCTCATTTTTAGGCTTAAAGATCTGGTGTTGATTCATACATATAGCACTTACTGTTTGTGGCTAATACATTGAAAAATATGTATAAAACAAGTCATTACTTAATAAGAGCACATCAAGGTTTTAGATGCATTATAATTCTGTACACCTAATAGGCAGCAAGTATGCATTTTAAATGCAAATAAGCTTCAGAGCTACACTGCAAGAATAACAATATTAGAACTATTCAGAGATAACTTCACTATTTATCACAACTGTTATGCAAAATTGTGTTAAACAGTAATTACAAAGTTGTACTAATATGACAGAGACTACTATGTCACTGCATTTTTTTGGCCCTGACTCTTCAACTGATCGCTGAATGCCAGAACACCCAGTTGCTCCAAGCCCCCTCTCCAGATAGGGCTGCTGACAGGGAGGAAGTGATGAATGGGGAGGAGAAGTTGGCATTCACTCGTTACTACCCTCTAGGTGGGACTGGACAGCTGGGTGAGAGTTAACACTGGAAAGTAACGAATGGTGGTAGTGGAATAAAGCTTACAATATAGATATATAGATATATATATATATATATATATATATATATATATATATATATATATATACCATTTATACTATGATCTTTCCCAGTTCTAAGTCCTACGCAGGCAATGGAGAGTACCTGGAGCATGAGCTCATAGCTCTCATCATCTCTTCTTTTTGGAAGAACGCTCCAGTTTCAGCCTCCAGAAATCAGTAGCTCCAGTGCTCAGCTTTGAGTGAGACATTTCCATTCTCCACCCATTCATTGGCTCAGTTTTTGTATCAATGATGGAGTTGCCAAAGGGTCCAATAACAGCCACTTTTAGATGTCTTGCAGCATTCAATCAGCTTAAGTGAGCTGTTTCCATTTCTGTCAGATGGTAAATGGAAGAAAATTTCAGGCTCTTCATACTAAAATATTTGATTTTGAGATGCTGGAATTTGTACCAATGACTGCTTCTCTTTTGGGATGGTGAATACTGTAAGCCAGGATAAGGTGGAATTTCTGTTGGGTTTTTTTGCTGATGCTGCCTAAAAGCTTGGTGTCTGTGACTGTTGGTATCCACTGTTGGTACTCTTCTTCAGGTGGGCAATACTGTGAGCTGGGATAAATGGAGATTGTTGCAGTTTGTTCCACTCTAGCTGCTTACTGCTATTGTTGAGATGATGTGGACACTAGGAACAGATAGACAAGCATTGCATTAGCTGGTTCACTGACTGTTTCCCCAGCTGATGTTAGCAAAACGTTCAAGAGCAGGAGATTCTTCTGTATTTTTGTATCTGTAAGTCATATGTGTTCATCCATCTGCATTTGTCTGGTTGCCTGGATTGTCGATAGTGTCTTTTGTTATGTGTGACCATAGAAGAAAGATGCTGATCTCTGCTTTGAAAGCAAATGCATTTAATTTTTTTTTTGGGGGGGTGATTACTAAATCCCACATTTGGACGGTGCAGTGGTTTACATTGTCACCTCAAAGCAAGAGTTTCTCCATTTCGATTCTTGGCTGGGGTGCCTTTTGTGCAGAGTCTGCATGTCCTTCCTGTATTAGTATGGGTTTCATCTGGGAGCTCCAGTTTCCTCCAACATTTCAAAGACATGCATCTGGAGTGTTTCTCTCAGGGGCTCTGCTGAAAAATGGCTCCTACCAAGTCAGACTTTCCTGGTAAACAAATGTTAAATAAATAAATAAATAAAAATAAATGGCAATGTTTTAAAAAGCCCACATGCTATACTACAAGTCTGATTGCTGGCTGAGCTTTTGAGCACAAATATTAACTGGTGAATTTTGACTTATTGCCTGGTGTGTTTGCATAACGTAAACATTTCACAATGTCACAGCTCCAATAGACAAATAACCAGCATGGTTTCCCTATCCATCTCTCCTGTTAGTACCTTCATATTCGCAGGCAACTAAACAAACTCAGGTCACCCAGGCTCTAGTTAGTGCTTCATCTTGCTATACCACCAAGTGGATACAGTGTGTTTTTGAAGCATTAACACTTCATGCCTGAGGCACTCTTTGAGTTGAGTTGAGGGGCACCAGGTTTGGGGAACTGCCCAGGGCACATTATGACCAAGCTATGGCTCCACACACACACACGCACATAAACACATACACACACACACACACACACACACACAACATATATATATATATATATATATATATATATATATATATATATAAGAAACATGAATATAAAGTCTTCTATGTTGAGCCATGTTCTTATAATTTTGTCCTATGCTAGTGATATTAATAGGATCCAACATATTGTCAAGAAAAATTGGCCTATTTTACTTACGGATGTTGACACTACAGCCATTGTTGGATGTAGACCTAAATTTGTGTATAAAAATAAGAGAAATCTGAAACAATCTTTATAGGTTCATAGGTTCATAGGTTCATACTAGGCTATCTGCCCTAGGGCATTTATAAGCCTAGCCAGAGTGTGTTTGGCTTTTTTACCCATTTTTTAATTAATTTTGCTATGCCTTTTTTGAGTTAGTATACTGTGCTCTGTCAACACAGACAACAGTGAGATATAGGGGTAACCTACGATCTCCATCCACACTCATCAAGATTCCTCTTGAAGAGAGTCATGGGACTCTGCCTACCCCTGCTCTGGATTTTTATTCCAGTTGAGCCAGACCTCTGGGAGTTATGAATCTGTCCCTCCATTTCCCCTATTTATTTCAGTGCTGGGGTTTTCACGTTCAGTCTCGGCAGCATTTCTTTCGGTGGATTTTCTCATGTGAGGTGCATCCATTCCATTAATGACCATTTGGACATGGCTTATAGGCACAGAGCAGAGTATGCCACTGAGTAGAGCTGGAGCCCTGTTGGAGTTTGGTAGTTTTCAGTAGCAGCAGCATATGGCATCTGTTTGAGCCCTTTGATGTCTTGGTGAGGGTACTTTTGGGTCTTTCGCTGCAGCAGTGGTAATGTCTGGTAAGGTACATCCTAAAAGGGGCGGCCTGATGAGGGCCTGCCTGATGAGGGATCCTGATCTAGGCACGAATCCCTTCATGATTAGGTGATCTGGTGGGCATGATTGTGTGGGCTATAAAAATGTTTTCTAACCACTTTGTTCTTTGGCTGTCAAATGAGTCCCTGGTCCCCAGGTGGTCCCCAGGTTCCTAATGTTTTCTTCTGTTCTTTGATGTACTAATTTGTGGGGGGTTTGTTTTTTAATGTTTTGCCAAATACACTTTTGCCATTTTGGCATTTTGCTCTGGGGCTTGCGTCTGTTGGCTCTTGTTGTCTGGCGCTTGTTTGTTGAGTGTTTTGATGAGGTGTGTCGAGGATGCTTGTGTCCCAGTTTGCAGTCATCTGGTCACTTGGTCAGTCACAGTCCAGTCCTTGTTCCTGTACTTCGAGATACCCCAACAAGAGAGTCCCAGGGACTGAGCCTTGGCCAGTGCCACTCTTGGTAGGTTTGGTTTGGAGACATGGCTCCACTAATTTAACCATGTAGACATGGTCCTTGAGACAGTTTGCATGTAGGTTCTAGACATAGGGGGGTATATTTAAGCTTTGTGTGAGCTTATCTATGGTATTGCGTGGGGTGTGTTATTATGTTTGGCTGTTTGGTTGACCTTCCCTCGGCTGTGGGCCTTCCACCCTTCCATCCAAAATGGCTGTGTCAAAGTAATCAACCAGGTTTAAGAGGCAGGGCAGGATCTGCCCAAAGCCAAATTGGGTAGAGGTAGGATCCAGGTCCGGGTATCCCAATTATATCATTCCATATGAGATCCCCTTTCCATGGCGTTCCATAGTAAGCAGCCAAGAGGATGGTGGCGCTTCCAGGGGCATAGTTTCCAGGATCCGTGGAGGCACCACCTCACTGTTGCTGTTGACACTTTTATGCTGTCGCTTTTTTTAGGGCTATATGTAGTAGTAAGTTTTAGATTAGTGGTAAGTTTTATGTTTGGGTTTAGCTCTTCTTGACTTCAATGTTTCATGCTGGCGTGTTTTTGCTTTGGAGATTTGCGCCTGCTTTTTTGCTGCTGAGAGCTTTGGGGGGCTCACACTGTTGGGATAGATATTTTGCCTCTTGGGTCAGGTTAGATTGTGTTGTTGGCCAGGGATTTGGGCATGTTGGTGGTGCTGGTTGTGTTTTTGGTTTTTGGGGATGTCATGAGCATTCTGGGATTTTGGACCCAGGTTCCTAGAATCTAGTGTAATAGAATGTGTCTTGACTGTCCAATTATTTGTTTGTTTATGGGTTCCTTAGTTTTTCGGAGTGCCTGATTTTTTTGTGATTTATGAGTGGTGTCCTCTTTCATTTTTATGATTTTTGCTCATTGGGATCCACCAGACAGGGCGCCTATCTTTGGAGTTTTTTCTGGATGGTTTATTTGGGATTCTCCTTCTCCATGCAGATTGATATTGTTTCTAGGTTTGGTGGTTTTGGGATAGTGCAGATGATTGATTCTTGGTTTCAGGAGGGATGTTGGCTTTGGGGTTTCTAAAGGATTTTTTTTCCATGTTTAATTTAGGTTTTTGCTTTATCCGCCGATTTTTCAGGGCAGGGGTGGTTTTGGATGGCGGGAGGGGTTTTTAGTGTCTGAATCAGTTTAGGTTGAGTGAGGATGAAGTGGGGGTTTGATCAGGTGTTGGTATGGGTTAGAGTCTGAGGTGATAGTGGGGTCTGAATCAGGTCTGGTATGGTTGGTGGTCTGGAGTCAAACATAGTTTCCCTGGGTTGGGAGAGTTGGAGATAGGTTCTCCAGCTTTCTAGTTTGATTGAGTAAGGTTCCTTTGGGTGAGGTGTTGGAGTGTTGTAATCTGGTGTTTGGAAGGCAAGGAGCTTGAGTGTCTCATAATGGTGTTTGAGTGGTTTTGGTATTTTTGGGAAGGAGTGTTTGGGTAGCAGGCTGGATAAGGAATTTTTTTGTTTCTGAGACAGGGCATATTTCCCATTATAATATGCCCAGACCTAATTTAGGATTTACAGGAGGCACCCATAAATGTGGAAAAATGTGCCCAGTGCCAATACATAGATGAATCCAGATTCTTTAGGCACCCGGATACTGGACGCCTATGAAAACTGAGAAGTCAGGCTAATTGTGATACAAAAAATGTGGTGTATTTTGCTCATTGTACACAATGTTTCAGGTTTTATACAGGGAAAACAAATCAACGTCTTAGAGAGTGCATCAGAGATCATGTTTATTGTACTATGAAGGGACTAGAACATAGTGCCCTAGCTAAGCATACATTGAAGGAAGGAGCACAACATATATTTTGTTTCAGGTTTTACATGTTGTTATAGAAAATGCTAGACAAGGTGATTCAATTAACATCATGGAGACAGTGGAACTCCAGTGGATCTTGAGACTTGGTTCTCATAGAGGTCATGGATTGAATGACAGTGTTCCCCTTAAACCTGTTTTAAAATCTAGAAGGGTCAATAAACATAAACACAAGAAATGTTAGTGCCTATTATTCATAGTTATATATATATATATATTTAATATATTCATTACCTATGCTATATGTTCTTATTCATTGTTTTATACCTTAATATGTGCATTTAGGATGAATTTACATATATTCTTAATGAATGCGCATTTTTTTATGAATGTACATACGTATATATTTTTTATGTATCTGTGGTTTTAAATTTGGAATTGTTAATTATTCAGTGAGAATTCTTTGCAAAGTGATTGGCTGTTAGATTTTTAAATTACTATTTAAGATGTGTACGAAGTTTTGCTCTCTTGGTCTGTTGAAGCAGTATTGATTTACTGTGAAAGTGCTTACCATTCTAATAAACTTGGATTTTGTTTTATAATAGCTGATACTAGAATTTGTGGTTTTTCGTCTGCCTGAGTGTTTTGTATATAGATATATATATATATATATATATATATATATATATATACACATGTGTGTTACACACATACACACACACACACACGCACACACACACACAAATACACTGGAAAAAAAGCAGAATCCATTGCTTCATTTCATCTGCAGTTTTATTGCTGCTGTTTTTATTGCTTAGCATCTAAGTAGATGGGAACCATTTCTTTTTGTGAAGCACATTACTCTTAGTGTCATTTGTATCAATTCTAATAGTTGAAGACAACTTTTAGTGAAAATAAAGAAAGCTTTTTTGGGGGAGCTGGGGGGAGGGAAGCTACCCACTCCCATGTTTTGGGGGGACTCAACACCTTCCAACTTACATATAAACTCTATTGTCAAATAACAGTGTAGAAAAGTACATCCTCAATAACTGCTGAAATGGATTAGTATTTTCACAAACTGTACTCAGATGAAAAACATTTGGCAGATCAACTGGCTCCCAAACTGATGTACTTTCACGCAAGCGAGGGAGATACTGACTTTAATGGTACAGGAGTACATTCTTTTATATCAATTACACAACATGAAACCAAAATGAGATACAAATGACAAATAGATTGCATGACTTGGTAATGAATGAATTGCAACTGATTTGTCAGCTCCTTCATATGGATTTTCCAGAATGTTTGTTCAATGTGAATATTTCTTAACTAGGTGCTGTCTTGTGCAACTACGCAAACATATACATACAAATACATTACTCACAGATAGACAAACACATATACACACACACACACACACACACACACACACACACACACACACACACACACACACACACACACACACACACACACACGCACGCATACACACATTCTGATATACCCCTTCTCAACATTAATGACATTTATTTATTTCATTTATTTATGTTTTGATATTTGTCTACCAGGAAAGTCTGACTGGGAACATGTGCCCTTTTTCAGCAGAAGCTCAGGGAGAAAAGTTCCAAGATAACAAATTTAATGCAATTAATATTTGTAATAGCACATTTTATAATGCAATGTTTCAGTGAACACATAACATAGTAGTCAGTATAATAAAATTTGTATTGATATTGACAAACATTAACATACAAGCATTTATTGAAAATTTACAAATAGAAGAATAGTGTACAAGATAGGTAGGAGTAATTTAAGAAATACATTACAGTAAAGGTGATAAAGGATAATGAGGGAAACATACTCACAAGCGAGGAGAGTGTGTTGAGGAGATGGAAAGAGTTCTTTGAGGGGTTGATGAATGAAGAGAATGAGAGGGAGAGAAGGTTGGATGATGTAGGGATAGTAAATCATGAAGTACAATGGATTAGCAAGGAGGAAGTAAGGATAGCTATGAAGAGAATGAAGAATGGAAAGGCTGTTGGCCCAGATGACATACCTGTAGAAGCATGGAGGTGTTGAGGCGAAATGGCAGTGGAGTTTTTAACCAGATTTTTTAATGAAATCTTGGAAAGTGAGAGGATGCCTGAGGAATGGAGAAAAAGTGTTTTGGTACCGATTTTTAAGAATAAGGGTGATGTGCAGAGCTGTAGTAACTACAGAGGGATTAAATTGATCAGTCACTGCATGAAGTTATGGGAAAGAGTAGTGGAAGCAAGGTTAAGAAGGGACGTGATGATTAGTGATCAGCAGTATGGTTTCATGCCGGGAAAGAGCACTACAGATGTGATCTTTGCTCTGAGAGTGTTGATGGAGAAGTACAGAGAATGTCAGAAGGAGTTGCATTGTGTTTTTGTAGACTTAGAGAAAGCATATGACAGGGTGCCTAGAGAGGAGTTGTGGTATTGTATGAGGAAGTCAGGAGTGTCAGAAAAGTATGTAAGAGTGGTACAGGATATGTACAAGGGTAGTGTGACAGTGGTGAGGTCTGCAGTGGGAGTGACGGATGCATTTAAGATGGAGGTGGGGTCACATCAAGGATCAGCTCTGAGCCCTTTCTTATTTGCAATGGTGATGGACATGTTGACAGACGAGATCAGACAGGAGTCCCCGTGGACTGAGATGTTTGCAGATGACATTGTGATCTGTAGTGAGAGTAGGGAACAGGTGGAGGAGACCCTGAAGAGATGGAGATATGCTCTAGAGAGAAGAGGAATGAAGGTCAGCAGGACTAAGACAGAATATATGTGTGTGAATGAGAGGGAAGATAGAGGAATGGTGAGGATGCAAGGAGTAGAGGTGGCAAAGGTGGATGAGTTTAAATACTTGGGGTCAATAGTTCAGAGTAACGGTGAGTGTGGAAGAGAGGTGAAGAAGAGAGTACAGGCAGGATGGAGTGGGTGGAGAAGAGTGTCAGGAGTGATTTGTGACAGACGAGTACCTGTAACAGTGAAAGGGAAGGTCTACAAGAGGGTAGTGAGACCAGCTAAGTTATATGGGTTGGAGACAGTGGCATTGACAAAAAGGCAGAAGTTTGAGCTGGATGTGGCAGAATTAAAGATGTTAAGATTTGCACTGGGTGTGACGAGGGTGCACAGGATTAGGAATAAGTATATTAGAGGGTCAGCCCAGGTAGAAAGGTTTGGAGACAAAGCCAGAGAGGCATGATTATGTTGATTTGGACATGTGCTGAGGATGGATGCTGAGTATATTGGGAAAAAGATGCTAAGGATGAAGCTACCAGGTAACAGGAAAAGAGGAAGGCCTAAGATAAGGTTTATGGATGTGGTGAGAGAGGACATGCAGGTGGTTGGTGTGACAGAGCAAGACGCAGAGGACAGGAAGAAATGGAAACAGGTGATCTGCTGTGGCAACCCTTAACGGGGACAGCCGAAAGAAGATGATGATTACAGTGAGGTATTAAGAGGGGATAAGCAAGTTTAAGTGTTAATGGAGAAATAGCAAAAGAATGGTAATTTGGTTGTGCTAATTAGAAGTAGGTATAGTAGTTTAAGTACAGCAATAAAGTGAGGTAATAGATGGGAATAAGCCAGTTAAGTGATTTAGTGCTTTAAAGGGAGGTGTAAGGAAGGTGATGCAGGATGTTAGGAGAAGCTGTGTCCCAGATGAGGAACAGGGACATTGTCAGGAGAGAGAGAGGAAGTCTTCTAACAATGGTTTGAAAAGACGAAGGTGGTAGATAGATTATTGGAAGAGAGAGTGACCCCAGCAATCCTTTCTGGTTTGTAAAAGTAACCAATTGTTTATCGTTTAACCAATGGGGAAGGTTTGGTAGATAGAATTGGAGTATTGGGCTAATTGCTGAGCAGGCAAATGGGGTATATATGACTTTGTGGGCAGAGATGAGCTGGGTATAAGATAGGTGGTGAGGACGTTTGAGCCATTTAAGCATTTAGTACTAAAAAAGTGATGAGTCTGATAAGGTTTTTTGCAAGCAAATCTGGCAACTTTGTTGTAGCATTGTTCAAGTTTAGAACTAAGTGAGGCTTGTAGGTTGGTCATGATAGGGGCTCTTCACAGGAGAGAGGGTAAGAGGTGAGTGGTAGCTAGAGTTACCTTGGCAGAGTTTGTAAGGTATTCCTTTAGTCTGTTAAAATTACCTAGTTTTGTTGGCACTGTTCTGGATATGTAGATCAAATTTAAGATTGTAATCCATTGCCATGCCAAGTAGTTTTGTATGTGAAGTAATTTCAATCAGGTCTATATTAAATTATCAAAAGCTCCCATGAATGAATGGCATTTCATCAAAAATGCCATTCATCAATTTCTGCTCTTGTGGGGAGCTGTGCCGCCCACCCAACCCCCTCCCCCCACTAATTATATATACGAACTCTGAGATCGCACTACAGTGAGGAAAGGGTAAATTTTCTGTTCCTCCCTGTATCACGATCTCACTATTAACAGTTCAGTGAACAGCATGTTCGATGTAAGAGCACTGAAAATGTCATTTACTGAACAGTCTTTTCGATAATATAATAGGGACCCACTTCAGTCATGGTATTATTAAAGGAAGAAATTTTAAAGTTGTTTTTTTTTTCATGGACATTGGATTTTGGAAAAAAAGTAATTTAGTTTTTTGGGCATTTAGTAGCAATGGAGTTAAAGGCTTCTTGAGGAATTCTCTGAATTACTGAATTCTGAATGCTGAACTCTGAGTTTCATTATTACATTATAGGCAGAAAGTCTACATCACTATGCGGCTCCTCTTTTTACAGCACTCTCTATCCCACTGCCCGCCATAGTCTTTAACCAAAGGGTGTATCGTGAGCATTACTGTTTGCCATTATCACCTGTTCATGTCCTGAAACCACTCGTCTTGCAGTCAGAGGGCATGCCTGATCTTGATCTGCTGTGTCCCACCCTTTATGTCTGCTGTATAATGTACGCAGCACTCATTTCACCATCCATTTCACTGTGCAGTACACTGAGCATGCATAATTCTGGTAATGAATCACATGTCTTCTTGTACTATAAATGATGATCCATCTGCACTGTATGTTATTCACAGTGCAAGGGCATCTATGAATCTAGTCACCCAGATGGCAATTTTTTTGTTTAGTTTTGCAGCTTTTTTGTTCTTGTCTTGTTTATGAAAAATTATATTTTTGCTTCATTTACAAGGTATTTCAGGAGAGATATGAGAGTGCCATCTGTTAAAGAAGAATATGTAAGAGTGCCTGCTTCATCTATCATAAATGTCTTCCTTTCCTTTCAGTAGTGCCAGGTTATCTAGAGACAGGGATACAGTATGACAGCTTAAATGACAAATGACCTGTATATCCCAGAAAAAGCTCTACATATTCTTCTTACCAGTGGAGAACTAAATTTGTTTGGACTCCTCCTGCCATCATTTGCTTTAAGTGTCTCACATCTGTCTTGGAGGCCTTATCTTGAGTTGCTACTTTGATGGTTCATTTAGTGGTGTGCCATTGTGCTGTGTGCAGTGAGCTCTTCTTTTTCCAGTTTTGCAAAGTTTGACTAATAGTATACTTTTCATCTGACTAGATATGGTGGTAATGGGTGATATAGTGAGTGGCTTAAGTACATGACAACTGGATATCAGCCTCAAAGTCATTCCAGTATCTCTTGGTTCCTTTATCTTCAACAGATTTGATGAAGAACATTTCTTGGAAACTTCACTGAATGTGTGTTTGAACCAATCATCTTTTATGTTACTCTGTGTTTCTCTACATTGATTTTTGGCTGCTTCAATGGCTCTGACTGAACCAATTTGTTATAATTGCTATCATGACATAAAGGTTTATCTTACAGTCATCATCTCAAAAGACATTGAAAAGGAGCTTAACTTTTGATTACAATCTAATGTAGTCAAAAATCCTGGCATTACTTGGAACAAGGGTGTCTCCGTGCAGCTTTACACTTCCTGCTGAGTTTGAACATAATGCTCAGGATGAGTAGGCCATGCCCTTTACATCTGCTCAGTAGTAAAATGTCACTGGAAATGATCGTTTTACCCTTCATTCTGATAGTGCCATTTCAAAAATTTATATCAAATCCATCTCCATCAGTGAATTTTTCCTGGAGCGTGACCTCTTGTTCCTTTGGAGGTTTTGGTCAGAAATTCAGTGATACTGATAGCAGAGTTGCTCTTTGACATATTTATATTGGTGATAAAAGCATTTTAAATATTTCTAAGCTTGATATGGGAGGAGCAATGAAACATTTATTGTAGCCAGCAAGGACAGCTGCTAGCTGATGACCTTGTTCCTTATGAGAGAAAAAGTAAAGCTCTGCACGTGTTTATAGTCAACATGATTTCCTTTCCAGAAAACTCTGACATGTCCTTCCTTTTCTCTTATCTGATGTATGTCTAATTTTCACTTTTTTATACTAAGAAGGACCTGCTGCTCATTATGCCATGTTTCCCAGAGTAACCTGCAACTCTGATCAGCTCACTAGTGAGGTATTGTCTAAAACCAAAATCCCAACTGCTGAGTAAGAGTGCAGAGTAAAACAAACACAGGATACACAGCAAAGGAATCTCCAGGCTGCCACAGTGTCTGTGCAACCAACTTTAATAAAGAACTGGTAAGCACTTTCACAGTGTGGCAGTTTAAGATGTTTTTATTGGTGCATATAGAGATGACATAATCACTGCAAAATTGTCATGTGATTTTAATGTCTGTATTTCAGCGCGTTGCCTTGTATTTGAAAGTTTGTCTGCTTTGTTACTTTTACTATAGTCTGATGAAACATGCACAGTGGTGCAGCGGTAGCATTGTTGCCTCACAGCAAGAGGTTCTCCCGTTCAATTCTCGGCTGGAGTGCCTTCTGTGTGGAGTCTGCATGTCCTCCCCGCGGTTGGGTGGGCGTTCGAAAGACATGCGTAAATGGGAGTGCCTTCGTTGAAGGTTGAACGTTGAGTTGGCACCTCGGCGTTTGTGAAAGTCTGCTGCCAATCATTAGCAGACTGGAGTTCTGCTGTGGCGACCCCTAACTGGGAAAAGCCGAAAGACAAACAACAACATCTTCCACATTTCAATAAACCAGACTGCTCTGCTCTACAGACTGATGTATTTCCATACTTCACTCTTTTTATTATATTACTCATTAAGATGACACATTCTAATTGCCTGATTTGTTTGAAAGAGGGGTGATTCCAGGATGAGACTGAATCCTGGATTTAAACTGTAAAGTAATTAAAGGTTATAAAAAGATCTTACCATAAATGCATCGAGACTTAGTGTGATTTTATTTTGTATTATTTTAGGGCAGACTGCATTGCACATTGCTGTGGTGAATAAAAATGTGAACCTTGTGAAACAGCTGCTACAAATGGGGGCTGATGCAATTACACCTCGAGCAACTGGAACATTCTTCCAAAGGAGTCCAGGCAATATCATTTACTATGGTATGATAATAAATAAGAACACTTTACAGAAGTCTAAAGATTTATGCTGCTTGTCTAGTTTATTTGAAACTGCTAACAGAAGTATACTCCATTTATTTAATTCTTATTAACATGAGAATGTCATTTAATACATGTCTTTATCTCTAAACTTCTGTCTATTTACTTTGTATTTGGGCTAAATGTCTTTTTGTACCACATACTAGACTGCAGGGAAGGCCACTGTAGGGTAGCCAAAATAAGCCATAGCCCAGAATACAGACTCTTTAAAGAGTAAAAGTGCCATCTGCTTGTGCTTCCTTTAGAAATGAGTGGAATGTGGTGTTACAATAGAAATTTTAAATTTCATGAATGGATTAAATGAGGTGGGTAAGGACAGTGTCTTTAGTCAGAGGAGGGAAATAGGTTTTATGGTACATTATAAAAGCGCAGGAGGCCACAGCTGTATAAGAAACAATGGGAAGCCATTACTAGTAAGCAGTTGGATGAAAGTAGAGCCTTATTTTCAGTAATCATATCACTGATGCTTGGTGCCAGAGCCATGGGCTCAAGCTCAATGCCAGGAAATGTATAGTTATCCCCTTTGGGAAAAAACATGTACCTGTGAATTACCACATAGGTGGCAGTACACTAAACACTGAATGTGTGATAAGAGACTTAGGAACACAGGTGGACAGTGGTCTCACCTTCGATAACCACATCGCCACAACAGTCAGGAAATCCTTCTATGTGGCACACCTCATCACTAAGGGCTTTTCATCCAGAAAAAAGGAGGTCATTGTCCCACTGTATTCATCCCTCATTAGACCCATTATAGAATACAACACCTCATTTGGTATGTACCTCTCAAGACATCTGCAACAAATGGAAAGGCCGCAGAAATACCTCACTAAAAGAATTACAGGCCTAAAGCAGATTCCCTGTGCTGACCATCTAAAAAAAAACTCCAGCTATACTCTGCTGCGTATCATCTACTCAGAGGCGATCTCTGCTTAACATACAAGGTCATGTCAAACCCAGAGCTGTTGGACATGCTACACTTAAAGAAATCCCAATCCCTCAGAACCATACAATCCAGGGATCTAAATCTTGTCATCACAATGAATAAAAACAAGTTGGAAGGATAAGTTCCTGACACAGAGACTCCCCAGACTCTAAAATAGACTGCCCATACATGTCAAGCAGAGCGCCTCTTTGGCCCTTTTCAAAAAGAACATTGACAATTGGATGGGGGAGAGGAAATTCACCCCAGGGATCACATCAGTTGCCCTGCTAGACAGGGATCCTGGGAAGTAAATATTGTGGGAAAAAATAGCCAGGGAATTGTTATGGCTAGGCTTGTATAGGCCCTAGTGCCAGTAGCCTAGTACCAACCTATGAACCTATGAAGTAGCTGGACATTTTTATGAGGGAATAGAGCAGAACAGTCTTATGAATCAAGCTGCAACTATGACCACTTCAGAAAGTAATGTGTGTGTGTGTGTGTGTGTGTGTGTGTGTGTGTGTGTGTGTGTGTGTGTGTGTGTGTGTGTGTGTGTGTGTGTATATATATATATATATATATAAAATCTTTTTTTTTTCACTAAATATTTTTTTTTATTATTTCAAATAAGATGTCTTAAACATTACATGAAATAAAGATAAATAACATATTTACAATTCTAAAACATTACTAACTTCAAACCATTATATAACTATTTACATTGGTGTCTATGCAAATAACATTGAAATTCTATATTATATAAAGTTAGAAACATAAGATGATATATCTTCTTGATATTTTCAAGTATTTCCAGTACTTTCATCCAAGAGTAATAGTAAGAAGTAGATCTTTAGTTCTGTTCTTCACTGTTAATATTTCCATGTGAGCAACTGTTGTTGTTAAAGTCTCAAATTCCTTGAGCGTGAAAGCCTCATTTTCCAGTGTATAGTTATGATTTTACGTGAAATTGTCAATAGTGACCATAGGATTTTAGTGTCTTTTTGGTACACAGTTTGGAATAGGAGAGTTGAATAAAATTAAAGACTTTGTCAATTGTAACTTATCATTATAAACAGTCTGAAAAAAATAATTCATGGATTTCCAGTACATATTGAGACATATACATTCATAAAAAACATGCTGCCAATCTGCTTTTATCTTGGTATGGCATCTCCAACATTGATCTTCAATAGAATACATTTTGGCTAACCTATGTGGTGTATAGAAACTTCTGTGTAGATATCTCCAAGTGAATAATTGCCAGTATTTTGATAATGTAGAAAATTTGGAAGATTTTAGAATATTACTTTTTCTTCTTCAACTGGAGGATGGTTGTTTATTAAAGTATAATAATCCCAGTATGATTTTTCATGATAGTTTTTGTTTTTAACAATTTTATAGATATTAGACAAATAACCTGTACCCTGATAAGGCTGTTTTGTGATAAGAATAAGGTATTCAATGAGTTTTGGGGCTTCATGTCTAACTGAAGGTTGCATTTGTTCTATTTTATTTATAAGAAAATGCCTTAGATTTTGTAAAACAGCCAATTGTCTTTATTTATATTATAATTATAAATTATCTGTTCCTTTGTTAGAATTTTCCCTTTCTCTATAAGTTGATGCCAAAAGAGTAATGTTTCTTCTTTAAGTATATTTATTTTAGATATTTGGAATGTATCTAGAATATTTGGTGTAAAAGCTATAGGGAAAATAAGAAAAATCCAAGAATTAATATTTGGTATTTTGTTTATATATGTTCTGAACACTGAAAGTGTAGAGCTTACATAGTTTGATGGCAATTTATTAATATTATTCCTTTTCCCTAAAAAATAATCTTTTAACATCCATATAAGGGGTGTAAAATCTTGAAATACTGAAATCCCAAATTTCAGTATCTCGAGACCATGAAGCCGAAAATCCATAAACCCGAAACCCCAGAAGCGTGAAATTTAAAATCGCGACTTCTACACTAAACATACCGCAGACACAAACACAAACACGCAAAAACACCACCACACAAGCTACATTCCCCTCGCACACACACATCACACTAACAAAACATACAGACACAAACTAAAGCCCCTACCCAAAACCCGTAAAACACAAACACTTACCTACATCTCCAGTCACCCACTCACACACCACAACACCAAAACCGCTAATTCAAAATCACCGAAATTCAGGATTTTGAATTTCGCGCTTCTGGGGTTTCGGTATTCTGCACTTTCGCCTTTCTGGTCTCGGGCTACTGAAATTCGGGATTTCAGTAGTTCAAGATTCTGAAGTGAACCCATATAGATATATATATGTGTATATATAGTATATGTGCAATATTAGGATTACCCTTCTAAAACAGTATGGTGTATAGTAAGTAGTTATATATGCATTAATGTCTTGTTGTATTAAGTCTATGTGATATCTGCACAATTGAGTCCGGAAATATGGAAAGTCAGAATGACAATAAAGCTTACTTTGAGTTTGACTTTGACTTGACTTTGATATATATATAGATATATATGTATGTATATATATATATATATATATATATATATATATATATATATATATTTATATATATATATATATATATATATGTATGCAGATATATATATATATATATATATATATATATATATATATATATATATATAGTTAAATTGATCAAAAATAGATCAGCAGAAATACATTGTAAAAAATCGAACCAAAAGCTTTTTTAAGAGAAAACGTAAAATTAAAGAAAATACCAAAATATTTTTTTGCAGGGGCAAGCCCCACTGCACCCCTACAACCCTGGTACTTATATATACCAATTCTGAAGTCACACAACAGTTTCCCTTACCACCGAATGCTGATTTCAAGCATTCAACCAACTGTGAATTGACAAAAGACATTCATCAAAATGGTATTTGAAAAAAAACAAATGTAGGTAGACTGAATGACACTCAACTTACCCATTTTTGATCTAAAATAAAAGTGGCCGACAAGACATCTGTGGGAAAATAATTGGTCTAATTATGTATGTTCTGCAGATACAGCTAGGAAATATGCCATATGGAATATAGTGTTTGCCAATGTAATGCTTTAAGCAGTGCAATCTACTGACACATCTGTCCAACACATTACACAGATTACTGCTTTTCATTGTACATCACTGGTGGTCCAATATGAGTATGTGTGTGGACAGTGATGCCCTGGTTTTGAGAGATTTCTCCCATCCTAGAATAGGTGCAATTATTTATTTATTTATGTTATTTATTTATTTTACATTTGTTGACCGGGAAAGTCCAACTGGATTCATATCCATTTTCAGTGGAGGCTCGGGAAGAAAAGCTCCAGAAATATAAGTTATGTTAACAAATGCACATAAAAAGAGAACCATACCAACAGTTCAGCTACAATTCATGCAAACAATGATTACAAGAGATAATAAGAAGGAAGTAAACAATTTGAGTTGGTTTTGGGTACTAAGGAATATGGTGTAGAGTACTATCTGAGAGAAAATGCCAAGAAAAAATATGAAGGAAGAGAACAAATAATAGCATTGAGCACATAATTAGGTAGGCTATGGGTGGTTAACCTGGGCTAGAGCAGGTGCATATCCAGTGGTTAGTGAAATAATTTTTAGCAGCAATTTTAAATTTAGTTAGAGACGGTTCCAGGGTAAAGGCAGGAGAGAGCAAGTTCCAAGTTTTTGCTATGTAATTGAAGAATACTGATGGAGTTAGTATATATCATTTCTGGGTGTAGGGAGATGCAGGAGGGTTTACCCCTGCAAAAAAAATTTTTAGTTAACTTTTTAAACAAGATGACAAATTCAACAGTTCCTCTTTTTGATGAATTTGTTGTTGATTGTTCTTTTTTCACACATATTGTATTTAAACCAGTTATTGCCACACAAACAATATTCTTACCACTTGTATTTTGAATCAAAATGTTTAGGTAAATTGTGTGTCACACAAATGTGTATTCATTCAATTTGCCCACACACACACAATACACACATATATATATATATATATATATATATATATATATATATATATTGATATACATCTATATATATATATATATATATATATATATATATATATATATATATATCTGTATAACTATATATATATATGAATAATCTGTGTAATATAGATATAGATTTACATATGTATGGATAAATAGATATATATTTAGAAAGAGAGAGTGAGAGAGAAAGATATCAGTGCCTTTGGTGCTGGAAGTCAAAAGGCTGTGGGTTCTATTCCTATCCCTGGTACTTGGATACATTTTTCTAGTATTGCTATGCAATAAAAGGAGTTGCTGCACGCCTATGTATGCTGTCATTCAGATGAGATGTTAAACTAAGGTCCCATCAACGTGAGTCAGCAGTACCTCCAGTGGATATAAATGACCCCACAGCTGTTTTTTAAAAAGAGTAGGGAACATAATTAAAGTCATAACCCAAAGAGAAAATTACATTAGTTACAGAAAACAGATCACAGTTGTTGCAAAAACAAAATTCATTCAGAAAGCAGAAAAACAATGATTCAGTCTCCCCACCATTTACACCATAACCAAAATAATATTGCTTTTAGCATTGTGTGCATATCCCATAACTTACTGTGCAAAACCTCCCCACATACTAGATGCATTTATATTCCTATTTAATGCATCAATAAACATGAGGGCCCTTCATACTGTCCATAGACTATCATATCATACAAATCGCTATGGAATAATTATATTCTAGAAGAATCTAGTAAAGCATGAGACAAAACAAAATCGTTCAGTGAACCTTTTACACTGTATTTCCACTTTGACAGGCAGTTTTCCTAATAAAAGTCTCCAGTCAACTAAGTGAATAAACAGTTCATTTTTATTATCTGTACTGAGGTGAAAATGTGCCTTCAAGTTAGGTCAAGGGTCTATGATAAAAAAAAAAATCTGATTATTTCAACGTATCAACTACGTCTGCACCCAAGAAAAGTAGTTACTGAGACTTTCCAGACTTTCAGATTATGCTAAATGAGACAATGCTTCCTAAATAGCTTGCACTGTTTCCTATTTTAACCAGCAGTCATACAATAATTCTCATAAGTCCTATGCAAAAGTTTGTATAAGTCTTCGGGCCTCATTTTTTATCATAGCAAGTATGCGCTATGTAATATAAATGTAGTGTGCTTAGAAAAAACTGTTCCCCAGATTTAATAAACTCGGTGTAGGACTAGTGCAAGCCTACACAGAGTGTACCGTGGCTGTGTCTGCAGCTCCCCCTCGGCAGTGTGCTTTGCATATTAATGAAGGCACGCTACTGAGAGAGATCCATGTACATGGTTACTTAATCAGTGTAGGGGGTCTGTTACAGTGCTTGGAGATGTGTAACACACCCCCTACACTGTGAAAGTGCTGGACGGCACTAATATTAAATAAATATGTGTGTACTCAGCCAGTTGTACCAACTTATATGTAGCGGGTGTGTTACAGTGTCCGTAATACACCCCTTGTACTGTCAAAGTGCCGGATGGCACTAATATTAAATAAATAAGCGTGTACCCAGTCAGTTATACAAATTATATGTAGCGGGGTGTGTTAAAGAGTCCCTAACACACCCCCTGCACTGTCAAAGTGCTGGACGGCACTAAAATATTCAATAAATATGTGTTACTCAGCCAGTTGTACAATTTCTATGTAGGGAGTGTGTTACAGTGTCGGTAACACACCCCCTGTGCTGTGAGAGTGTATGGCAGTGAAATTAAATGTGAAAATGTCATTTGTCCCTTTATTTTATTTTTTTTTTGTGTGTTTGTTGGACGCGGCACCGCACTTAACAATAAACATGTGCCAGACATCTAAAAATAGAAACCAGGTGCTTTTAATTTTAATAGAAAAGGTCACATTTAAGCATAGCTGAGTGGGTTTACACAGCAAGGCATGTCACTAAGCAGTGCTTAAATATAACTGAGAGCTATATAGAACAGCATAACTCTGATCACCATATCCTTGGAAGCTGAATGGTTAGAGTGGCAACCTCGTGCACCGTAGGTGCACAGTTTGAATATAGGTCTTTCAGCTTTTTACATGTGATAGGGAAATGCTGTAAAAATATTTTAATTTTTTTTTTTTTTTTTTTTTTTTTTTTTTTTTTTTTATGTATACATTGATTTGTTAACCGGGTCAGTCCAGCTTGACCAGAAGCCCATTTGCAGTACAGACCCAAGGATAAAAGCCCCAGTTACACACAAGTGTCCAATACAGTAAAGTTACACTACCAGATAATGTAGTGAAATGCATTTGTTTAGAGGATATAAAATAAAACAGATACACATAACAAAATTATCGTTAATAAACAAATACTTTCAATAATTATTTTTTTATTTATTTAAAAAGTCTGGTTTGCCCATAGCTAAGCTCTGATAAGCCAAGCTAAGCAATGCTCAAACAGGACCTGTTTTGCCAGTACATAGCAATGCACAGCTCTGCTTTGCTGGTTTGGGCACTGCTAAGCAATCCGAGTTTAAGCAGTCCTAAGCTCAACTAAGCGGGTTTAGCATTGCTAAGCATTGCCACTTTAATCACGGCTCAACTAAGCTTAGCGGGTTTGCATGGTGCTAAGCTTCACTTAGCATTTTTAAAAATGGTTCAATGCTGACAAAGGGTAGGAAAACAGCCTTATTTAATTGACCAGGTGGGAATACAGCCAGAACCTGTTGGAGTTTAATCACTGCAGGAGCTAATTCTGGAGTCAGAGAGGGAGCGCACTTCTGGGTGCAGTGCTGAGGCATGTTGGAGTCCAAGTCATGGTTGGGCTCCTCGTCAAAGACCATCATAACAGACTGCTGCAAGGCCAGTACCAGGGCTCTGAATACAAGTCTGAGGCCTGGGACTGTATGGCACATGACCTCACCAATGCAACTGGAATCCCCCGCACTGGTAAGCAAGAGCGTCATCATTATTATGACCTGAAGCAAAGGAAGAGGAGACTCTTGGCCCAGTGGATCCAAGATGCTCGGGACCGGAATGCCCCAGAAGTTTGTAAGTATAGGAACCAGTGATGTATCAAATTGTGGTATGAATATCTGATAGGCAGGCGTACATAATAGTGTGTTTTCCCCCCACAGCTGCTGAGGAGAGGGCTTACAACCTGGATGCAGGGACCTGGCCAGGATGCACCAAGAGTGTGGTGAGTACAGATGTATTTCATAATATATAGTAATCTAATTAAGAAAGAGTAGAGTAGCAACTGCCAGTAGGTATACTCTGTTGTGAGTGTACTGCAATGAATGTGGATGAAAATGCTATGTGTGTTGGGCATTTATGTGTTAAGTGCTTCTGTGTCTTCAATTAATACCGCTTTTCTTCAGCTGAGTCATGGAATTTCCTCACCAAGTGCCTACATTTTTTTTCTTTTTTCTAGTAATAAAGTACACTGTCATTGAAAATGTGAAAGGAATAAATTAACTGCATTCCTAATCTATAGCAAATACAGTACAACTGCAGTCAGAATTGTGAAGAAATAAAGGTAGTGCTGCTTAGATTGTGTGATATCAGATGTGTTCCAATGCCTGCATTATTTCAACTGTAGAACAATAAAGATTGTCAGCTGTATACCAATCACTGTGTCATATCACCCTCAATAAATCTGTGTTCTGACAATTGTTTTGTGTGCTGTTGTTCAAGAAATCAAATGTTACAGGTTTGAAGTAAACATGGGTATAACACCATGAAGTGAATGAATGCTCTCCAATAAATAGCTGTTATGCTAAAGTGTAGATGTGGAGCTGTACTACAAGATATAATGCAATATATCTGTACTGTGCTAAGATCTGAACCTAGAGTAGTTTGTCTAAGGTATTACAGTGTGTTTCTCCCAGGATTGTCTTGTGTTAACCTTTGGATTTAAGCGATATGAATCCCTAAATGTAGGTATGCTGATGCAGGCAAGTATGAAAGTGTAATAGCTGTAAACTGCAAATATACCATCTGAGAATGTATATGGGTCAGGTAGGCAACCCAGTATGCCGATATGGTCTGTACAGAACACACATATTCCCATCTATGAGGGGTTAATTGTGTGCACCTGCATTCCAAGTATTAATACACAGTTTGCCTACTATCTCTGTCATGCATGAATCTCATGCATGTATGTTCAACTGTCACTGCAGTCTTGTGTGACACTCTATCTATATTACTAGGGCACGTGCTGTCACCAGGTGAGCTTTAGGTACATATCACTCAATCAGCACACAGTAGTGGCCCAGTAGCTCAATGTGCTAAGCAATATACATGTTGTTCATTTTGCCACACGCAGACTGGGGTTTGAATCTAGGGACAGGTACTAAGATATATTTATAGTAACAGACAAGTAGTACTGACTATTTATAGAAGCAGTCATGTGATGTTAACATATTTTCCCCCCACAGGACTTACAGGGAAATAAATGCCTGTAGTAGCTTTATGAAGGGTATAGTAATGTCTGTGTCTAGATGTAGTAGTGTATAAACAGCATTTCTCAGCAAGGTGATAACACTCCATTAAATAAAATGACATGAACTACAGTACTATTCCAAGTTAATAAGACAAATTAAATGGTCTAGTGTTGGTACAGCTGTATAGCTGTTGTGGCTGTGAATGCTTGCTGATAGTCTAACCCCAAGCCTGCCAATGATGGCAGGATAAGTGTAAACCCTCTGTACTGTGCACGATACATGTCTCTCAAGTGTCACGCTGTCACGGATGGTGATCACTGCTGCCAAAAACCTTGCACACAGATATAAACTCAGTTGAAGTATGCCAGTAGTACACTCACACAACATCAGAGCAGAATACACCTTGGTAGTCAAAAAGGTCCTCCTGACATGTAATAGTCCCCTGTAGTTATGTACCTGTAGGTGTTTTGGCTTGGCCAATACCATCCCTTCTGGATAGCTTGAGAATTCTATACGTGCTACAGAAGCTATAGGGAACTTCTAGATCTAAAGTACGGGCAGACCTGTAGAGTATTGAGCAGTACTGTTGTGAAAAATATAGCCTATATACTTGGTAATGGAATGTTTTTATCTCCGCCCATGTCTTATCTGCATCACAAATTATTGTTCTTATACCACAGGTATGGTTTCATTTTCAAATATGTTGTTCTCAAAACCTAATGTTGGGCCTTGTGTTGTATTATTGGTTATATATTATAATAGTTGTATACTAACATACCTTGTTAACATCAAATGACAAAAACAGCAGCAGTGGGTTCAGGTACAAAAGCTGACTCACAGTTAATGCAAGAATGTATTCAATAAAACACACGAAAAGTGTAGTCACATAAAAATCCAAAAGGTATAAACAGTATTCCAAGTGCTTTCGTCTCTGGTGAATCAGAGACTTTTTCAAGGAAAAAACTTTGTTAACATACCAATGTTGTTGGCCTTTTGCTGTAACTGTTACTGTCATGCTGTTACAATAATGACTGTTATTCCATTTATGCCTGGGTTCTATATGCTATGCAATTCTATTGTTCTGGGTTAATTTGAACACCCATGCATGCTGTTATAACTAATTATGAAATGTTTTGTTCATGACTAACCAATACACTTTGACAAACCTCAACGCCATAGCATGCTTGGGTAGGTTGGTCCCAACAGATCCACCTATTCCACCTCATCTGGCCATGGCACCGGGTCCCAACATGTCTGGGACCCAACCTGGAGCTGCCTGTTCTGTTGGTCCTGCACCACCCCTGGGTGGAACCACCTCAAGGGACGGGGCCCACCCCCCATATGCGGGCACAGAGATGATATTGTCACCCAAAAACAGTTTCCAGCATTGGTGTGCAGGGATATCCAGTGCAATTTGGATGAACAACTGCACCAGATCGAGGGAAGACTGGTGCACCTGGAGGGGCAGGACAGCCCTGGCGTCCAGCCCCCAGCACAGCTACCTTCGGGGCTGTAAAGGGGCAGTGGTGATTGACCATGGGTGGGGAGATCAGTCCCACTGTTTCCATCTGGGGTCACTTGGTCCTCCAATTCCCAAACACCATCCCTGTCCAAGGTGTTTACCCCTTCATGTGTCATACACTGCCCTTGTCCACTGTCTTGTCTTGTATGTCTGCAAATGCAACCTGTTCTACTCAACTTACCTCCCCAAACATACCTACAACCCTTCTCCAACATTCCACTCTCTCCTTACAAAAGAAAAAGGGGCATCTGTCCCAGAAAAAATATTGTCCCATACATAGCTCTCCATTTCACCCCCACGTACACTGCCATTAATCAATCATCCCAGCAATTAATCAACAAAAGTTATGTCACCCACACTCATCCCTGTGGGATGTGAGGCTCCAAATTCCAAATTGTCCACAACATGCACAGCTTTTGCTATAGAAGAAATGGAGAGCTATAGTCTTTCCTACACCTGTCCTGCACATTCTTATCTGCCTTTCATACTGTTTTTGCTCCTGCTTTCCCACATTTCAGCACTTTCCTATCAACCCTTTTTTCTGTTCTTATTTTGGAAATAGTGTGGGTTTAAGTGGGAGTAAGCACCACTTAGCATTGTGGTGTGGTGCACAAACCCGGTTAAAACTGCTTTAATCACCTTATCTGATTCTGACACAGTTCTGCACATCAATAAAATAACCACCCTTGCCAAGTCTCGAGCCCAGGACCCTCTGAATGACAGTAGAGTACATTAGACCACTAGTCAACTCAACTGTGGAGAACTGTTTCTGTTTCTGTAAATATATCATGCAGTACAGTGATGTAACATTAAGAAAAATATTGACCCCTGCCAAGTGTTGAACCCAGGACCCTCTGAACTACAGCATAGTGAATTAATCCACTAGCCCATCTCAGCTCTGGAGGTTTGCTGGTGGTTTTACAAAGATATCCTGATTACCAGTGACACTACTTCTACATATAAAGTGATAAATTGCAGCATACTTGGGCCTGTGATGCAGACACCGACCAGTACACAGCCAAAAATATGTTGATGGATTGACAGGAGGCCTACAATATCAGGTAGAGCTGACAAATGCACAGACTGTTGCAGAATGTCCACAGTTCTGTCACCTACTTATGGCAAGGCTATCATCAAACCTATTCTGTGTGTTGAAGTACTGGCAAGTCTGTGCAGACTGAGGTTATAAAAACATGACAGACAGGTCAGTGTCACATATCATAGCCATCCAAACACACATGTCCATGCCAATCATGTGTAACACACTGTATGCATGCACATATGTCTTGCAACTACACCTCCCATAATAATGACTTAGTAGCTCTATTTGTTACATTTCTAGCATGTCTGACATCTGGACACTCATAGTTCAGGCCTACAATCCAGTTTGTTGCACGACAACTACATGCTTGTCAATACAATATAGAAATAACTGAGCCCTACAATGTCATATTTTTGTAAAGGTGTAGCCAGTCTGCTATACAGGGGTGCATTACTATTGTGTAAATGGGTGCACTGTGTTTTAGGTGAGGGTCCATCACATACTCTGACTTGTCACATATCTCACAGGTGTATAGTACAAGCAACATTAACTGGACATAGCTGCACTGCATGTTGTTGAGGCCTGTCCAGAGTGTGTCTGTTGTGGTCTGATTGTGCTTTGTGCATGGCATAAGTTAGAAAGTGTGGTCTGTATAATGCATGCAGTGAATACTCAGGGTTCAGATCACAATTGTTTTATTTCTTTTGTAAGCTTAGTTAGTCAGGGTGAGCAGGCAGCATGTCAGCAGAAGAGTATGGAAAGCTGACAAGGAGCCAGCTGGTGGAGATGTACCAGGCTAGGGGACTGGTGCATGGAAATCTGACTAAGGCAGACTTGATTGCAGCCTTGGTTACAGCTGCATCAGAAAACAGCATCCAGGAGGACAATCAGACTGGCAGTGGAGATACAATATCCTCAGAGAATGGACAGCTCAACCTTTCTGCGAAGGACAATCAGACTGGCAGTGGAGATACAATATCCTCATGGACTTAAAAATCCAGCTGGAACTAAAGAGACTTCAGTTGGAGGCCAGGCATTTGGAAATAAGCCGAAGAAAAGGAGCATCAGAGGAAGCATGAGAGGGAAATGCTGACTCTTCGCCAGAGTCATGGAGGTAATGGGGGAGGGAGTAACTGGACCCCAGAAGCACAACAGGTCAGTAAATTTCTTCCGCAATTTAAAGAGGGGGATCATTTTGATAGTTTCATTCATATGTTTGAGAGGGGTATGCAAACAGTATAGTATTGACCAAAGGCTCTGGGTACGGTTCCTGACCCCCTTCCTCCCATGTGAAAGCTGTAACTTGTATATCACAAATGCCTGACTCTGTCTGTTTTGATTATACTGCTGTAAAAAATGTCTTTTAGAATGTTTTAAGTTAACACCTGAAATGTATAGGGAAAGGTTTTGTGAGCATAGACACAAGGCAGATAAAAGTGTGTATGAATATGCTGCTGAACTGAGCACTTATTTTCATAGCTGGGTGAGTGGATGTCAGGTCACCACTTTTGAAGGGCTGGCAGACCTCTTGTTGAGGGAACAAGCCCTTAGCACTTTGCCTGAGAACATGATGATCTGCTTAGCTAATAGACAATGTGCTACTTCAGATGAGTTGGGGAAGAAGGGAGACCTATACCTGGCAAGCAGGGCAGCCCTGCACAGGAAGAGGACCCCCCAGTACTGCTCCTGGGTCTAAAGGAAACCATGGTGGGCAGCACAGACTGCCCCAACAGAATCTGCCAGTAGCAGCAGAAGCCACTAGTCCAGGTACATGTCCAGGAGCTAGGGTTAAATGTTTTGAACGCAACCAGTGGGGCCATGTGGCATACAGGTGTCCATGGAGGCAAGGTAGGGAACCAAATGTGAGGGAGCCAGTAAGTGGGAAAGACAAAATGCCAATAGTAATCTGTCTTGAGACAACAGGGGTACGGAACTACCATCCTGCAGATGTCCTAAGAGGGAAGGATTTGGATGAGGCAGTACCATGTACTTATGCAGTTACATGCAGTGAGGCTAGGAGACAAGCATGTTGGTCTGGTAGCCTGGGGGATACCCAGACAGACTGCATGCTTGCAGCCAGGACTGTTGAGGTGGTTACTTCAGAGAGGGAGCTACTCTGTAGCAGTGAGACTGAAGGTGAACCACAGCTGCTTTTGGGTACTGATGGTCCCTTGGACAGAGTGACTGCAAAGGCAGAGGTGAGTAGTATTACCCAGGCTGACAGTGAGGCACCACTGTCAGAGGATGCCAAACTTCCTGTGGAAGGGGAGCTGAGAAGGGTTACAAGGAGAGAGTTGAGACAGGCTCAGCTCTCAGACCCTACATTGCAAGCCTGAGGCTGGTAGCTAGAGAGACACCTGATTCTCAAGGGAATGGGGGAATCTGTATACTGGGACAAAGGGTTACTGTACAGAGAGTGGACCCCTGAGGGAGGGCTAGAAGATGAGAGAGTACAGTAGCTGGTAGTGCATAGAGCCTACCGTCTGGCGCTTCTAGCCATAGCCCATGATATTCCCTTTGCATGTCATATGGGCATAAAACGTACAAGGAGGAATATTATGCAGAACTTCTATTGGCCTGGAATTTCCAGAGATGTAACAGGGTACTGCAGGACCTGTGAACAGTGCCAAAAGGTAGGCAAGGCAGGAGGCAGGGTTAGAGCTCCTTTGATGCCTTTGCCTGTGATTGAGGAGCTGTTTCAGAGGGTAGCTATGGATATTGTGGGTCCTCTGAGTACCCCTAGTTCCACAGGGAAAAGTATATCCTAGTGGTAGTGGATTATGCTACATGATACCCTGAGGCAGTGGCTTTGTCCTCCATTGAGGCAGAGAAGGAGGCAAATGCTTTGTTAGAGATTTTCAGCAGGGTAGGTTTCCCAAAAGAAATACTGACTGACTGAGGTGCCAATTTCATGTCAGACCTACTGGCTTGTCTGTGAAAGTCCTGTGGGGTGAGGCACATGAAACCACACCCTATCATCCCCAGACTAATGGTCTTGTTGAGAGGTTAAACTCTATAATCAAGTCCATGCTACGGGCATTTGCAGATCAGTTTAAGAGGGAGTGGGACAAATATTTGCCCCATCTGTTGTTTGCTTACAGAGAGGTTCCCCAGGAATCCACAGGTTTTTCACGCTTTGAGTTGCTGTATGGGCGTAGGGTGAGGAGACCTCTAGATTTAATTTGAGATGAGTGGGAAGGTGAGTGTGAACCTCACAAGGAGTCTGTTGTGGCATACATCCTAAACCTCAGGACAAGGCTCAGGGAACTCATGGGCTTGACCCAGGAGAACCTGCCAGAAGCCCAACAACAGAAAAAGGTGTGGTATGACAGGAATGCTCCAGCTAGAGAGTATGCCATGGGGCAGCAGGTAATGGTTCTCATTCCTGTCAGACACAACAAGCTGCAAGCAGCTTGGGAGGGACCCTACAAAGTGGTAAGAAAGGTAAGTGATGTTAACTACAGGATGGAAGTGCTAGGCAGATGGCAGGGGCACAAATTGTACCATGTTAACATGATGAAACCTTACCATGATAGGGAGGCCCTTGTGCTGAGCATTTGCAATGGATTGCAGGAGGAGTCTGAGGGAGATCTGGTGATTGATCTCCTCAATGAGGCTCGGGCTGACACCTCAGTGGAAAGGGTAGCGATATCCCAGCAGCTATCTCCTACCCAGGTTCGAGAAATCTGAGCAGTGTTGCAGGCATTTTGGACATGTTCACTGGGAAACCAGGGTACACCCACCTGGTGCAGCACCAGGTGGATACAGGACCCCAAAGGCTTATTAGGCAGGCCCCTTATAGGGTGCCTGAGAGAGTCCGACAGACTCTGAGAGAAGAGGTACAGAAGATGTTGGAACTAGGGGTGATTCAAGAGTCCAACAGTCCCTGAGCCTCCCCAGGGGTGCTAGTGCCAAAGAAGGATGGCAGCACCCAGTTCTGTGTGGATTACAGGAAAGTAAATAGTCACACAGAGTTGGATGCTTACCCCATGCCTAGGACAGAGGAGGCCCTAGAGTAGCTGGGTAGGGCTAAGTATCTTACAACCATGGATCTTATCAAGGGTTACTGGCAGGTGCCCTTGTCTCCCAATGCTAAAGAGAAGTCAGCCTTTCTGACTCCTTTTGGCTTGTATGAGTTCACAAATATGCCCTTTGGGATGAAGAATGCCCCAGCAATTTTCCAGAGGCTGGTGGATATATCCTAGCATGAGCAGGAGGGTTTGCCCTTGGTTACCTAGATGATATTACCATCTACAGCCATTCCTGGCCAGAGCACCTTCAGCATGTTAGGGAGGTGTTGGGCAGACTACAGAGGGCAGGGTTAACCATTAAGATGAGCAAATGTCAGGTGGGTATGGCAGAGGTCTCCTACCTAGGACATAGAGTGGGGAGTGGCAAGATAAGGCCAGAACCTGCCAAAGTGGAAGCTATTCAGGCATGGCCTGAACCTGTTACTAAAGAGCAGGTGAGGGCATTCTTAGGGACAGCAGGGTGCTACAGAAAGTTTGTCCCCAGTTATAGTACCATAGCTGCTCCCCTCACAGACCTAACAAGAAAGAACAGGCCAAATAAGGTAGTGTGGACCCCAGCATGTCCACAGGCATTCCAGAAGCTTAAAGAAGCTTTGGGAGGACCCCCTGTGTTAGCCAGTCCAGATTACAGCAAATAATTTGTTGTGCAAGCGGATGCTTTGAACCATGGGATGGGGGCTGAACTTAGCCAGATTTCTACAGAGGGGGAAGATCACCCAGTGGTTTATCTCAGTCATAGGCTCCAACCCAGGGAGGAATGCTATGCAGCTGTAGAAAAGGAATGTCTAGCCATAGTGTGGGCACTGCAAAAACTTCAGCCTTATCTGTATGGAAGGAAATTTATTGTTATGACAGATCACAACCCTCTAACATGGTTAAACAGAGCCAGTCAGCAAAATGCCAAATTGCTAAGATGGAGCCTGGGGTTGCAAGCATTTGATATGTCAGTGGAGCACCGCAGTGGGAGTAGCAATGCCAATGCAGATGGGCTCTCAAGATAGGGAATGGGGTGAGGTACACCCAGATAGACCTAACCCTCTCAAGCAGTGTTTATCAAGGGTCACTTGAAAAACTAGCTTGGGTTCTCTGGGGGTGAAGATTGGGGAAGATGGGTGAAGGCTGCCAGCCAAGCCAAATAGAATTTGATACATAATTCTATCATTTATAAATATAAATGTAAAATACAGGCTTGTTTCTTAAATAAAAGAAAGCACTGTAAAATGTGAACTTCAAGAATGTAGCAACATTGCCATCTGCTGTAAGGAAAACTAAGCCAAGCATTTCACATCTGTTCTTCTGAAGTTAAAATTATGTCTTGCATCCACTTTGATCTAGATAGTGGTGCCAAAGAGGCTAGCTGAACACATTCTTTCTATTGTTTTAACTTAAGGAATAATTACTAGAGTGTACATGTGAAATGTCTTTTATTGTTGTAGTTTCCTGAGCAGGTGTTAGATTGTTAAATAATGTAACCTGTTGGCCTGGGAACTCCAGACTAAGTGTCAAAATGATGTAATCTGGGAGGGCCCAGCAGAGATGTTGTTAGTGAGTTTAAAAACTATTGCTGAGAGAGAGACTGCAAGCATTTTGATCTTGATATCCAACCTCAGCACTGCCTTGTTCTATAAAAGTAAGTTACTTTAGAAGTATGTTTTGTTGTAGAAATAGCTAGGACTATAAAGATTAGACTTAAGTGTTTTTCTGTTATGTCAGAACTGTACTGCAGAAATATTTTAAGTTTCTGCATGATCTCTGAACTCTTGAGTAGCATTGTATTGTAGTAGTATTGTCTTGTGTCTTTATTATTTATTATTAAATATTTTTAAACCTTTTTCAACTGTGACTGGTTTGTGTAGAGTTACGTTAAGCTCTAGAGTACATTGCATATTTATAGAGGTTATTGTACAAGGCCACTCTAATAAGCCTTAGACTGATTAGTCACACTTACCAATTGGATAATAATATTGCACAGTAATAATTGGACACCCTTTTAAGGGCCTTTGGGTAGCTGATACGTATTAGCTGGTGGTGGCAGTAATTACTAACGTATAGTCTGGGTAAAGGGGCACAGCTTGAGAATCTGTGTCAACCTTTCCCAGGAGTGCGTGTGAAGTTGTATAAATACATATCTCAAAGTGTGTGTGGTGTGTCAGCTACCTGGGCAGGGACATGAAGGACTGGTAGGACAGAGAGGGTACTGGAGTTTAGCTTGCCAGCTAGGCTAAGATCTGGACCCTATAGATGTACCAGTGGGGAATCTTACTGGAGACCTGGAGAGAAAGGGAGCAACCAGCCCCAGACTGACTGTGATCTCTGTGTGCACTTAAGGGAAGTTGTACTTTACTGTGTGTATTTGTTATCCTTTCCTCTTATATGAGACACCCTCCTTGGTGGTAGTGGTAAAGATTGATGCTGCTTGATTTCTGGGCCAGGGCATGGCCGTCACAGTGCAAGTGCCACTCCTGGCAGAACCAGTTCCCTTGTTCATGGCAGGAGATAGTGAACTATACATTCTGCTACGTACTGTCCACGACTGTCCAACATACCCTTGTTTAGGGCTAGCACATGGCTAGACTGCATGCATGCATGCACACATAGGTTCATAGGTAGATACTAGGCTATCAGCCCTAGGACCTATACAAGCCCAGCCAAAAAAGTACCCTGGCTTTTGCCATCCAAGAAAATTATTTTCCTGTGCCACTGTTGAGCAGAGCCACAGAAGTGATCCCCAGGGTGAATTCTCTATTTCCCATCCAATCATCAAGATTTTTCTTGAAGAGTGCTAATGAGAAGCTTTGTTTGATATAGATAGGTAGTTTATTCCAGAGTATGGGAAGTCTCTGGGACAGGAATCAATCCCTGCAGCATGTTCTGTTTATTGTGGTGACAAGGTTTAGGTCCCTAGAGCATGTAGCTCAGAGGGATTGGGATTTCTTTAAGTGGAGCATGTCCAACAGCTCTGGGTTTGACATAGCTTTGTATGTTAGGCAGAGATCACCTCTGAGTAGGCGATATGCGATGGAGTAAAGCTGAAGTTTTTTTGAGATGGTCTGCGTAGGGCATCTGTTTGAGGCCAGTAATCCTCTTTGTGAGGTATTTCTGTGGCCTTTCCAGTTGTTGTAGATGTCTTGTGATGTACATACCAAAAGGGCATTTTACTCTATAATTGGTCTAATGAGTGATGAGTAGAGGGGAACAATGACCTCTTTTTTTCTGGATGAAAAACCTTTTGTGATGAGTTGTGCCACGTAGAAGGCTTTCCTGACTACTGTGGTGATGTGAATATCAAAGGAGAGACTACTGTCCACCTGTGTCCCAAGGTCCCTTATCACACTTTTGGTGTTAAGTATACTACATTCACACATCACTTTCATATGTAGATCACCACAGACACACACAGCTCCTCTCCATGGCCCAGCTGACCAGCACCCCTCCAGACACACACACACACACACACACACACACATAATGTGAACTGTATGGCACAGCCTAGGCCTTTGACAACCCCACATCCTGTGCATGTGATGATACTTGTGCCACATCCATGTTATCCATATCATCGAAGCAGGTACATGCTAATTTGTGTTTGATACACAGGGTGAATATAGCACAGTTAATGGCAGTTTGTAGTGCAGTAGTGTTATGACCTGTAAGATGCTGTCTGCTGGCAGTTGTCATGCGTACACATCAAAGTGTATGTATGTACCTTTGTACCATGATGCTTCATTGCTGTTAGTACTGCTGACTGATGGTTGTCTAACAGACCTTATTCTGTTCCAGGTGTCTGTGTGTCTAAGTTGTGGGGACCTGCTGTCATTACAGAAGCTCATGATGATGCAGAGACTTTTTCCTCACCAAGGTATGACTGTATATGTGTATGTTTACCTAGGTGCATATGCATGAAACAGTGTGTGACGGACAATGGGGGCAGACAGCATAATCTTGCATGCATACCCTTGACACAGCATGCTACTCTTGATACATGTCACCTGGGAGTTCTGTAGGATTGCAGGCTCATAGTTCCATAGAAGGGTACTAGAATACTAGCCCTGGGTCCCTTACAAGCCTAGCCATTACTTTATCTTCAACAGAATCATTGATCAGGACCTGTTCCCCCTGTCATTGATGGACACAGGATGGACCCCTGGGACAGATTTTTGTTTTTCCATCCACTCATCATGGATGCACTTGATGGGGGTCTGCAAGGTACTCTGTTTGCCATGTATAGGAAGTGCATTCCTGAAACAGGGCAGCCTCCGGGAGACAAACCTGTCTCTCCAGCAGGTTTTTTTGCTGTTGCATATGTGATGCAGACCTGTCATGCTGGTAATCTGCACAGAGTTAAACTCACATATATGTGGCTGCTGTTGAAGGGCTGAGCACATTGCCATCTAGGCATGCCACAGCCCACCTGTGGACAACCTGTCTGATACCAAGTGGGGCACTACTGATTTGAGGCTGTCTGCATGGAGCAGGTGCTGAAGGCCATGAATAACCTTTGTCGGTGTTAACATAGCCTTTCCAGTTGCTGCATATGTCAGCATAGGTACATACCAGACTGGTAGTGATGATAATGTATTGTACTGACTGAGGACTATACAGCAGTAATGTCCACCTTTTATCTGGATGCAGTCCCTTTACCTATATGGTGAACTACGTACAAGCCTTTTCTGACCACTGCCACTACTTGATGGCTGAATGCAACAGTGTTATCAACCTGAGTACCCAGGTCTGTCAGTGTTGTTTGTGTGTTTACGGGGTTGCCGTTGATGTGGGAACTAGTGTGGCCATGTCCTCACTGTATGGTATGATGGTACTGTTTTCTGCATTCAGCTTGAGACCAGGACCTTGGCAACATTCCATACCCACTGTATGACACCATTTCAGTGTGTTAACATCAGTTTGTGGGTCAATGACAGACAGCACACTACTTACAGTTGCCACAGCCTTAGATGGTAGCTACATATGTGGGTGGTGGCAGTTAGCATTCATACCTAGATAGATGTGGGTCATTGGGGAAGGCAGCTACTCAAAGGGCCTACACATGTTTTCATAGGTTCATAGGTTCATAGGTTCATAGATTAGTACTAGGCTAATTGCCCTTGTGAGCCATTTTAAGCCTAGCCAATTATCCCTTGTGAGACTCAAACAAACCACTGTGTTTGTGTTTGTAAGACTTTACCTTACCATTACACCTCACACATAGGCAACACAGAGTAGGGTTGCCAGCGTATCAAATGTGGAATGTGGGGCACGTCTTGTAGTATTGTGACAGTTAGTAGGACATACCATACCCATGGCAAGTGCAACAGACAGGACTTCCCTTGGTTTGCCAATATTGACAGCTTCTTTGTGTCACATTACTTTAGGTTATGTTATTTCTCATAACATTAAGAGGCTTCTGATATGAAATAACTGCTTTATGCAACTAGTAGACAACTTTAGGAAATGTTTGCTTGCCTACACTCTGGGGGCCTGTGTATTGTTTGAGTCATTGTCACAGATCACACCTGTCCAACATGGACTGCAACTTGCAGGGTGGAACAGGTGGTGGCCATACCTCTCACCTGTACAGATTTATGCAGAATGTCCTGATGTTTGCCACATATTTTTGTTCCATTTGTCATGACATTGTGGTTTTCTGGCAAATTAGTGTGACATTTTTAAAGGCTGACATTAGACAATAATGACAGATATTTTCCTATCAGACTTCCCACCCTTCAGACAATGCATGCAAATGCACAACCTGTTATGCTATTTACTTTCTATGTTTGTCACAGCAATATTTAAAGATTGATCTTAATATTTGGCCTTTGTCCCCCTTCTGTATAGCTTTAATCCAGATGTCTTTCTCTAAGGGGTCGAGAGGTATGGTGGTGGCCCTAACGGAGTCACACACACACACACACACACACACACACACACACACACACACACACACACACACACACACACACACACACACACACACACAATCACATACACTCATAGGTTCATAGGTTCATAGGTTCATACTAGGCTATCTGCCCTAGGGCATTTATAAGCCTAGCCAGAATGTGTTTGGCTTTCGCCACCCATTTTAAATTTATTTTGCTATGCCCTTTTCGAGGTTAGTATACTGTGCCTCTGTCTAACAGTGACACAGAAGTGATACCTGGGGTAAACCTACGATCTCCCATCCACTCATCAAGATTCCTCTTGAAGAGAGTCAATGAGGGACTCTGCCTAACCTGGACTGGGATTTTATTCCAGAGTGAAGGGAGCCTCTGGGTTATGAATCTGTCCCTCCAGCATGTCCTATTTATTTCAGTGCTGAGGATCAAGTCTCTCAAGTGCGTAGCTCGATGGGATTTGGATTTTCTGAGGTGCAGCATGTCCATTAATTCCGGGTTGGACATGGCTTTATACGTCAGGCACAGATCGCCTCTGAACAGGCGGTATGTCACTGAGTAGAGCTGGAGTTTCTTTAACCGGGCAGCATATGGCATCTGTTTGAGCCCTTTGATCCTCTTGGTGAGGTACTTTTGGGGTCTTTCCAGTTGCTGCAGGTGTCTGGTAAGGTACATCCCAAAAGGGGCATTGTACTCAATTATGGGCCTGATGAGGGATGAGTAAAGAGGCATGATGACCTCCCCTGATCTAGATGTGAATCCCTTCATGATTAGGTGGGCTATATAAAATGTTTTTCTAACCACTTTGGCCACGTGGTTGTCAAATCAGAGATTGCTATCAACTTGGGTCCCCAGGTCCCTAATTACTTCTTCTGTTCTTAATGGATTACCACCTATGTGGTAATTTGTGGGCACTTTGTTTTGCCAAAGGGATGACTATACACTTTTTGGCGTTTAGCTTGAGGCCATGGCTCTGGCACCAGTTGTCTGTTTCTATGAGGACCTTTTGGAGGATGCTTGTGTCGGCTGGAGAGTTGATTATGGCACCCAGTTTGCAGTCATCTGCGAACTTGGTCAGCCACAGTCCTTCCATGTTGGCCTGTACCTCCGAGAAATATATACCGAACAAGAGAGGTCCCAGGACTGAGCCTTGTGGGACACCACTTGTAACTGGTTTGGAGTCTGACATGGCTCCAGCAATTCTAACCATGTGGGTTCTGTCCTTGAGCCAGTTTGCAATCCATCTAGTGACATAGGGGTTTATATTAAAGCTGGTGAGCTTATCTATAATGCCTGAGTGGGGTATTGTATCGAAGGCTTTTGCGAGGTCTAGGTAGGCTGTGTGGACCACCTTCCCCTCGTCAATGGCTTTGGTGATTGTTTCAAAGAAATCAACCAGGTTTAAGAGGCAGGATCTGCCCTTAACAAAGCCAAACTGGGTAGGATCCAGTGTCTGTAGGTCCCCAATATCTTTATTTATGAGGTCCATGATGATCCTTTCCATAGCTTTGCAGACCAAGCTAGTCAGGCTTATGGGGCGATAGTTTCCAGGATCCGTTGAGGCACCACATTTATGGAGAGGGACCACTGTTGCTGTACGCCACTCTTTGGGCACATATCCTGTAGTAAGGCTGAGATTGAACAGTAGTTTTATGTTTGGGTTTAGCTCTTCTTGGAGTTCATGTAGGACGCAGCCGGGACACCATCTCGTCCCATTGATGCTGTGTTTTTTGCTTTGGAGAGGGCGGCTCTTACCTGAGCATCTGAGATGTCAGGGGGGCAGCACTCTGCTGGGATAGATATTTGCCCTTTTGGTGGGGGGGGTAGAAGTTTGCGCTGAACCTGTCAGCTAGGATGTTGGCAATGTCTGTGGGTTCAGTGTAATTTTTGTCATTTTGGACTAATTCTGAGCATATCTGGGAATTACCACCCAGGTTCCTAACATAACTAAAGAAAGCCTTGTGATTATCCTTAGTGTCCTGTGCAATTTTTCTCTCGAAGCTGGCCTTAGACAATTTTATGAGTGCCCGTAGTTTTTTGCTAATACTGATCAGTGATGCCTTCCCTTTTTGGGATTTTGCTCTATCATTTAGTAGCTTCCTCCTTCTATTGTATAGTTTGTTTATGGCTGGGGTCCACCAGTCAGGATGTCTGCCTTTGGAGGATTGGGTCTTGGTTTTATTTGGGATCGCATGATCCATGCATTCCTGAAGGTGTTCATAGAATGCATTTATAAAGGATTCTGCCGTCTGGGCCGTATTTTCCACAGGCCCGGGGACTTTGAAGGATTCCACCTTGGTTTTGAGGAGTGTGAAATTTGCTTTAGAGAAGTTTTTCACTGTGGTTTTCTGGGCAGGGGGTGGGGTTGGGATGTGAATATCCAGTGAGATTAGTTTATGGTCTGATCTTACCAGTGAGGGATACACTTCTGGTCTGGAGCATAGAGTCCCCATGTTGGTGATGATCAGGTCCAGTATGTTTCCCCTCTTGTGGGAGTGGTAACAAGTTGTTCCATAGCATTTGAGTTTATAAATTCTAGGAATCTTTGGGCTAGGTGTTGGAGCTAGAGTAATGCTCCCAGTCTATGTTTGGGTAGTTGAAGTCGCCCAATATAATGGTGTTTGGAGAGACCTTCATATTTTCCAGTGTTCTCAGGAAGGCCGAGTGGGGTTCCTGGGTTTGGGAGGGTGGTCTGTAGCAGGCTATAAACTGGAAGGCAGTTTTACCCACTGTTAGTTGCACATGGATAGTCTCTGATGCTTCGTGCTTTGCCACCAACCTGGAGGTGTGGGTATCTTTGATGAATATCGATACTCCCTCCTTTTGTGGTTCGGTCCAAGTTTTGGGGCGAAAAGCATGGTATGAGGTATAACCTGGTAGTGCTGGGGTGCTCTCGGGAGCCCTGAACCAGGTTTCTGTTACTGCACAGATATCGATGTTCTCCATGCTAAGGAGAGTTTCGAGTGCATGCATCTTGTGGTTTAGACTTCTGGCGTTGAGTAGCATTACTCTTAGTTTCTTATCCCTTGTGATACCTATGGAGGTGGGTTTGTCTTTTGAGCCTTGCCTAAAAAAGGCACTATGGGGTAGCAAGAGCCTTTGCCAATATCCAAAGCCCAGGGGAGACAGGTGCAAGCCGTCCCTAGCGAAGCATCGTGGTTTGTCAAGCATATCATCCCAAGCTGACAGGCATTGGATCCCCTTTGAATGACACCAGTACTTAAGCCAATTGTTGAAATTGATCATCTTGTCTTCATATTGTGGCATCATTCTTGGTGAGGGTAAGATGCTACTCAAGGTCAGGGTCATACCGGCCTGGGCTACATGCTCAGAGAGCTCCTTTATGTCTCTTTTCATGTAGTCCAGGGAGGTACGTCTCAGGTCATTCACACCAGCATGGACAATGACTGAGTCATATTTGTACTTGCCTTGGAGTGACCTGAGTGCTTGTGTTATGTGGCGGATCCTAGCGCCCGACAGGCTGCTCACCGTGACCCTCTCCTTGTTCAGCCTGGTGAGCAGGACGTCAGTGTGCCTGACGATAGAGTCACCTATTACAAGTGTATCAGGTGTGTTGTTTAGTCTTAAGGGCTGTGACTGTTCGGCACACTGGCTTTGTGAGATATGTGTTGCACGTGTTTTGTTTTGGGGTAGCGGTTGCTTGGGTGTCTGCTTTGGAGGTCTCTGCTGCTTAGGCAGATCTTTATTTAGAGCCTCCGAGTATGTTTTTGTGTGATTATGTGTTTGGTTTGCTGTCGTGGTAGGTCTATGTGAGACTGGAATTGTAGTGAGTGTGGTTTCCTTCTCCTCCTGACTGGTTATGCCAGTACTGATTTGAGAGAGCTTAGCCTCATGAACTGCCCTTGTCAAGAGCAGAACCCCCACCTGCCTAGTTTTACATATCTTAGCACTATATACATAGCACATGTGCCACAGAGCTTATATAGTTTTGTAGTGTCTGCCACTACTATTCAGGTGGATGACATCTGCAGGTGCTGTAAAGATTGCCACTGGGGGTTAATAGGCCCTTAAAATGCTTTAACTGTCTCACACACATACTGCTGAAGGGGGCATGCATTCCAACACACATGCACAGAGAGCTGCCAGTTTTAAGATTAGAACACCTATCTATCTAGTTATGTACACTATAGCCCACCATACATATTGCATGTGCCACTGAGCTATTGTGTTTTAAAATGTCTAACTCTGCATCTAAGGTGGATGACCTCTGTAGGCCCTAAATAGCTTGGTGATGGTGAAGTTAACAGGGTGGAACAGGCACGCAAAATGTTACAACCATTGCACACACACACAAGACAGCCACATTGCTACAGGGGATATGCATACACAGACACATACACTCATACAGTTGCCAGTATTGAGATTAGAATGCCTACTTATTTAGTTGTATGTACTACAGTGCTATGTACTTATCACGTGTGCCATGGAGCTTATATGCCAGGGGCATACCTCTCAACCTCTTAGAGCAATAAATCTGGATAAAGCCTTCAATAATGGGGGGATAAAGGCCCAAAATTAGGGACACTTTTTACATATTGCTCTTACAAACTTAGATAACTGATAGAGTGACAGGTTTTGCATTGGCATTAATTTTGTGAAGGGCATTATGTCTGAAATTCAAATGTCTGTCATTATTTTCTGACTTCAACTCTGAATGATTTGCCAATGATTTGCCAGAAAACCATAATTTTATTAGAAACTGACGAAATATATGAGGCGAACATCTGGACATTCTGCAAAAATCTGTACAGTTGAATGGTATGGGCTGGAGAGTGTCATACGGTGCATCTAAGGTGGATGACATCAACAGACCCTGTAAAGTAATGCAAGGGGGGGGAGTCAACAGGGTGGAACAGGCCTCAAAATAGTATAACCAACACACACACACACACACACACACACACACACACACACACACACACACACACACACACACACACACACACACACACACACACACACACACACACACACACACACACACACGTACAGTATCACAGTTGTCAGCATTAAGATGGGAACCCCTACCTATCTAGTTGTACATACTATAGTACTACATATTTATTGCATGCACCACAGAGCTTATATGCCTAGAAAGTGTCCAACGGTGCATCTAAGGTGGATGACATCAACAGGCTCTGTAAAGTAATGCAATGGGGGAGTCAACAGGGTGGAGCAGGCCTCTAAATGGTATAACCAGCACAAACACACTCACCCCCCACACACACACACACACACACACACACACACACACACACACACACACACACACACACACACACACACACACACACACATAGACACACACAGTAACTGTTTACACTATAGTGCTACATATGTATCGCTTGCACCACACACTTATGTGACTAGGGAGTGCGTAAATGGCATATCAGGTGGATGACATCAGTAGGGCCTGTAAAGTAGGGCAGTGGGGGTTAACAGGGTGGAACAGGCTTCAAAATGCATTGGCATTGCACACATATAGGCAGGAAATACACACAGCCACAAGGAGAAACACTTATAGACACACACACACTCACTGAGTTGCCATTGTTGGGATTAGAACCACTACCTAACTATCTACACTATAGCACTATGTACTTTTCGCATGTGCCACAGAACGTACATATGTAGAAAGTATCTGCCACTGCTGTTGGAGTGCATGACATCAGTATCTGCTCACAGGGAGACTACTGCTGTGGAGAACGCTAGTCACAAGGCCAAACATGGTTGGCCATTACATAGACATAGGCCTGTTGGGCGTGTGTATTTGCTGTATGTGTAATACATACAGAAACACACACACAAACACACACACACACACACACACACACACACACACACACACACACACACACACACACACACACACACATAGCGACTGATGTAAGATTTCAACCCCTACCTACCTACTATTACACAATGGGGCTCACCATAGTATTTGCATGTGCCACTGGTTAAAATTGGTGTACATGTGGCTGTGGCAGTACATCGCTCTATCCCTTTCAGAGTCTGTCTCTGTCTCTCGCTTTGTCTCACTTTCTTTCTCTCTCTTTCTCCCACTGTCTCTGCCTCTCTATAAATGATATATCTGTATATGTTACCTATATATCTGAATGTATATCACACTCAACAGATCCAGATAAATCTTATATGCACCACATACAGATAGATGGGGGTACACATGTCTAATAGGGGTGGGGATAGACAGTTAAGGTGTACATAGCTGTCTGTATGCACAAAGGATATATGTACATCTCAGTTCTATAATCAGATGTGGGTTCAGATATGGGCTGCAAGTAGCTAAGTGTAGGAGCATGCCCAGCATGACCATCAATAATAACACTGGGACTCCAGGCCAGACCTACCTGTAAACCAGTCCAGGATTTTGTGTGCTACAGCCGACTGGCTGATGAACATCTGTAAACAGTCCAGCACCTTACTGATATACTGGCTGAGGGATATCCTGGCTGTGTGGTATCTCTATTAACTAACCCATATCTAGGGTGAGTAGAGAGTGTATTGGACTGAACAGAGTTTTGCATATGCAAGATACATTTTACACAGCACTGTGATGTCCTCGTGTATCAGTGGCAGATTAATATAGATTAATATGAGGAACCGCTGACAGACATTTGTCTACTGACTCCATAATTGCAGGGAACCCATGCTACTGCACAAATTATTCTAGTTTGTTTGGCCAGTGGTTTCTCCTTCCCCTAATATGTGGCTCTTTGTCCTGCTCTGCTCCAGTCACAGACTTTGTCCACAGTTGTTGCTGTTATGTAGTTGTAGTTATGGTGTGACTGGGGTAGAAGTCATAACAGCACACACATGTTATGGACTGCACACCTCTGACTGTACCTGTTTAACAAGTTGGCCAGCATTGTGCCCCATACATCTGCTCTGGTACTCAGATGGTTTGTGTTGCACTGGTATGATAAGGCTATATGTTGGCCATACCTCTCAAATTGCTACAGCCAGATATCTGGATAGGGCCATATATAACATTCAGACACAGGCCCAGACATGGGGACAGGATCTTAATTTTAATCTTCCGAACATAGACAGTTGGTAGAATGGTTTTGTATTAGCTTGCATTTTTTATGGGTATGAAGTCTGCATCTCAACTGTCTGTCATTGATGTTTTCACATCAACCTTTATTGGTTTGGCAATAGTTTGCCAGACAAATGCAATGTTATGACAAACAGAACAGATATATGAAGCATACATGTGGACATTCTAGGAAACCTTGTCATTCATGGGGTATGGATGGTGGCCACTGACTTGTTGTCAGTACTGACACAGTTACATGGCAGCCTTTATATCCTGGCGCTAGACTGACTTTTCACAACCTGCTGTTCTACTAGGCACCATCTAGGTTACTCAGAGCTGTGTACTGTCCATATCTGTGGCCCCCTGTCCCTTCATTGTTCAGCTTTCCTGCAGTAACAAATACTGACTTCTGGAAAGTCTGTAGAACTCCTACCATTGGTGTAGCTGACATGCAAAATAGTAGGCATGGCCAGTTTCAAACCATGGACCCAGACAACCACAGTAATGTACTTAGCTCACTAAGCCACAACAGCCACAAGTCAGTGCTGACTGCTTTCTGACACTATTAACCACACACATACATAGCACATTGACGCTTGCATATTGTGGAAATGGAAGATGTTAGCAAGTTGATTGGGACAGCCCTGGGAATGTGTGGTCTGCTGCTATTACCTTACAAACATAAATGTGACGGCAGTTCTATGGGAACACGGGTGTGTCGGCCATACCTCTCAACTGTACAGATTTTCTCAGAGTGTCCAGATGTTTGCCTCATATTTTGGGTCCATTTTTCATAACATTGTGGTTGAAAAGAAATTTACTGGCAAATCATTAAAGACTGAAGTTAGAAACTAATGACAGACATTTCAGTTTCAGACTTCTTACCCTTCAGAGAATTTATGCTACTGAAAAACCTGTTATTCTATCAACTTTCTAAGTTTGTAAGAGCAATATTTAAAATTGTCCCTGTTTTTGAGCCTTTGTCCCACATTTCTTTATGGCTTTGTACAGATGTCTTGCTGTAAGAGGTTTAGAGGTATGTATAGGACTCCAACATTGACATCCATGCATCTGTCCTATGACCCAAAGTCCCTCACATATTTCAGTGGATTTTGCTGGCTTGGGGCCTACTGTATATTCTGGGCAGCCAGTATGTGGCAGAGAGTTCGTGTTGTCCGACATAACTGTCAGTTGTCTGCTGCGATCCCAGTAGCCCACTCCATTCCATTGCATACATGCAGCAATACCATACATGTGCTACCACAGTCTACTACTCCATTCATTTGTTGTTACGAAGAGGGACTTACCTTGTGCCTGCAGCAGTTGAGAGGACAGTGCATCAGGGCTGACTCTGTTGGATGTATGCAGTACACAGCCTATACATGCTAAGGTACAGGTAGTGTGATGTGGCTGGCATCCTTTTTACTGTGTATGTGAGTCAGAGTGAGGTGTCAGTCCCTCGGTCCCTAGGTTGTCAGTGCATGTGTCATGCGTTGCCACTTTGCCAAGGCCAGGGCATACTGGGCATGCCTACATCTGCCTATAGTGACAGGCTTAGAGGGTTCCTCCACCGAGTCCCTCTGTGAGTGTGGGGACCTTGGCAATGGTGGGGGGGTTGTGTCTTCCTTCCGTCTGATGTTCCTGCCGCAGCTGTTTCCACAGGATCATATTGTGTAGCATGGCACATACTATGAACATGTGTGCACATGTGGCTGGAAAGTACTGCAGGGCTCCACCAGATATGTCAAGGCAGCGTAACCGTGACTTGTGCAGCCCAAACACATGCTCTATGATGTTCCTAGTTTGTGTGTGTGCTTCATTATGCCATTCTTCAGTTGGAGTGTGTGCATTTCTCATGAGTGCCATAATCCACAATTCCAGTGCATAGCCAACATTCCCCAGCAGATGGCTATACGGGATGTCCCGCCTGGCAAATGCCTGGTAGAGCTGGGATGCATGGCAAATGTGAGAGTTGTGATAACTACCAGAGTTACCAGCACACACATTGATGATAATGCCCTGGGCATTGCACATGACTTGGCAGTTGATGGTGTGATACCCCTTGCGGTTGACATAGACTCTACCCTCCTCACCGGGTGGTGCTTTGATGTGCACATGGGTGCAGTCTATAGCACCCAGTACCTCTGGGTAGTGTGCTACACCATGGGAGAGATGTATACTGCTAGTCCTCTCCTCAGGGGTGTTGGACAAATAAATGTACTCACTGGCATGTGTTAGCACAGGAACTACTGGAGAACCCTGGATGCGGATGCCTGTGAGACCCCCATGATGTTATCAGTAGGTCTCTTGAAAGTACCTGTAACTAGCATTCTTAAGACTACACATACCTTTGTTTCCATTAGGATGGATTCCCATCTGTTGGTTCTGGGTCTGAGGTGAGGGTGGCAGAGCTCAGTGAGTTCCTGTAGTATGTCCCTGTCCACCCTGTAGCGCTCTACTATCTCCAGCTCATGTAGCCCCTGAAAGGTTACCCTGGGCCTGAACACTTTTCTCCTCCTCAGTCTGGGCCTATTGTCAGCATCATCATCATCACTGACCTCAGCCTGTAGTGCATACAGATGTAGCAGAGCAGCAGTAGCCCCTGTCATTTTGTCAGTTAAAATTCCCAAGTGTGTACTCCAGTGGTGCAGATTATGTGGGAAAAATCAAATTTAAGGGCATATGCATACTTTATACTGCTGTGCTGCAGATGCAGCCTGTGTTATTGGCTGACTATGATACATTCCACCTGACAGGTATATCATTGAGGGGTTTGAATGGGCCAGTGTCAGTGGAACAGGGCTTATCAGTCTTTTATATTTGATTGTCTTTCCCAGGCTATTTCCTTTTATTTTATTTTATTTTTTTCAATTTCTTCCACTGCTAACCTCCGTGGTACTACTATAAACATTGCTCAGCAGTTTGGACCCCCATACACAAGCATGTTTAGCTTTTCTTTAATTAGCTAAAACACTCGCCACAGGTCTAAGTATAGCTTAGCAGCCTCAGACACACACCCCTGCTTAGCTGTGCTTAGCTGAGCACAAAAAAAGCGTGGCTAAGCTCCAATCTGCTTACACATGCCGTGACACACCCTTTTTTGATATTAGCTATCTGTTCTGCCTACAACAACACAGTTCTAGCCCAATTACAGTTAGTACCTATGGACACGGTGGCCTTTTTTGCTATTCAATAAACCTGGCTCATTTACATACACCTAAATGGGTATACCCTAGATACTGCACTACAATAGGGTCTATCTCCTTAGCTACCACTATAATCTGCCATTGTATGACTCTGCTTGCTGGGCACTATAATGCAATAACTTTGCATAGCTTTATATTTCATATTTTATACTTTTTATTTATTTATTTGCAAAATAGCATGTTTGCGCATTGCTACGCGCTACTTAAACGTGGCATATGTATTAAAAAAAGTTTAATTTTTCATATATTGCAATACGTTTTCAACTGCATGGCCATAAGTTTGGCTATTTGCATGCCTATTGTGTAATATACAACCTTTTATTTGGGCGGTTACAGCCCCTGTTTAAATGTTATACTCTGGTACATGGTTTGTAACCACATATAGTTTTTTATGCTGACATGGCACCTACACAGGTACCTTTCTGCTTGTTGAATCAGTAAATCATCTCATTTGCATGATTTTTACCAGCAGATGAGGTGATTTGCATTCTGCGGACACCTCCGTGTCTGCACTGTGTCCACACACTCATGCACACCCCCAGCTCTGTTTCCTGTATTGCTCGGCGGCCATATTCCATGTTCGGGTCACTATACTATTCATAGGTTCATAGGTTCATAGGTGTGTACTAGGCTAATGGCCCTGGAGCCTTTACAAGCCTAGCCCATAGGATTATCATGGCATCGTGCCACCCGACCTTAGTTGCCAGTGCCTCTGTCGAGTAGAGCCACTGGAGTGATCCCCAGGGTGGATTTTCTATTTCCCATCCACTCATCAAGATTTCTCTTGATGAGGGCCAGTGAGGTGCTCTGTTTGACATGTATGGGAAGTCTATATATGGCATGGGCAGTCTCTGGGTTATGAACCTGTCCTTCCAGCATATTCTGTTGATTGTGGTAATGAGGTTGAGGTCTCTGGAGCGTGTGGTGCAGAGGGATTGGGATTCTTTAGATGTAGCATTTCTAACAGAGTTGGGTCAGACATGGCTTTATAAGTCAAGCAGAGATCACCTCTAAGTAGGTGATATGAGACAGAGAATAGTTGGAGTTTTTTGAGTCTGTCCATATAGGACAAGTGTTTAAGGCCTATGATCCTCTTTGTGAGGTACCTTTGCAGCCTCTCCAGTTGTTGCAGGTGTCTAGTGAGGTACATGCCAAATGGGGTATTGTACTCAATGATTAGCCTAATGAGGGAAGAGGAGAGGGAGACAATGACCTCTTTCTTCCTGGATGTAAAACCCTTAGTAGTGAGATCTGCCACATGGAAGGACTTTCTGACCACAGTGGCAGTGTGGTGGTCAAAAGAGAGGTTGCTGTCAACCTGTGTTCCCAGATCTCTTATAATGCCTTCTGTGTTCAATGGACTACCATTGATGTGGTAGTTCATGGGAATTGGGTTTTTCCAAAGGGGTTGACACATTTTTTGCCATTGAGCTTAAGGCCATGGTTCTGGCACCAGTCATTGGTCTCAATGAGGCCTTTCTGTAGGATGTCAATATCACTTGGGGAGTTAATAATGGCTCCCAACTTGCAATAGTCTAGAAACTTTGTCAGCCAGAGTCCCTTTGTGTTGGACTGGACTTCTGAGAAGTAGATACCAAGCAGGAGAGGACCCAGGACCGAACCCTGTGGGACTCCACTCGTGACTGGTCGGCAGTCTGACTTGAAGTCAGCTACTTTCACACTGTGTGTTCTATCTGTGAGCCAGTTTGCAACCCACCTAGTGATATAGGGGTTGATGCCTAGCTTAGTGAGTTTTTCTATGATTCCTGAGTGGGGAATGGTATCAAAGGCCTTGGCCAGATCAAGATAGGCTGTATGAACCACCTTGCCTTTATTCACAGCTCTGGTGACTGACTCAAAGAAGTCAACCAAGTTGAGCAGGCATGCTCTACCCTTCACAAAACCAAACTGTGTGAGATCCAGAGTTTGAAGATTCCCTATATCCTTGTTTATTAGGTCCATGATGATACTTTCCATAGCTTTGCATATCAGACTTGTCAGGGGTGATAGTTCCCAGGGTCTGTAGTCACTCCTCCTTTGTGGAGAGGGATGACTACAGCAGTGCAGTATTTGGTAGGGACAAAGCCTGAGGTGAGGCTGATAATGAACAGAGCACACAGATCAGGTGCCAGTTCACTCTGTAGTTCACGTAAAACACAGTCAGGGATATTGTTAGGTCACATAGGAGCTGTATTATTGGCCTTGGACAGTGCTGTTTTAACCTGTGCAGCAGTAATACTGGGTGCCTGGCAATCTACTGGTATTGTGATTGGTCCTTGGGGGGGAGGGGTAAAGTTGGCACTGAATCTGTCAGCCAGTATATTGGCAATATCTGCTGGCTCAGTATAGGAGGTACCATTGTGTAGTAGCTCAGAGCAAATCTGGGTATTGCTGTGGAGGTTCTTAACATAACTATAGAAGGCCTTGTGGTTGTCTTTACTGTCTGCAGCAATTCTGTTTTCATAGCTAGCTTTAGAGGATTTGATGAGGGATCTCAACTTTTTGTTGAGGCTGATAAGGGAGTTTTTCCAGTCTTGGGACTTCACCTTATTCCACACAAGTTTCCTGCTTTTGTTGTAGAGTTTGTTTATTGGAAGGGACCACCAGATTGGCTTCCTTTTTTTGGAGGAGAGCATCTTAGTTCTACTGGGTATGGCGAGATTCATGCATTTGTGTACGTGTTCATAAAGTGCATTGGTGTATGAATCGGCGGTCATGCAACTATTCTCCATTTGCATGGGTGCCATGAATTAGCCACCTCTGTTCTTAGTAGCCCAAAGTTAGCTTTGGAGAAGTTTTTCATGGTGGTTACCTTTGCAGGGGGGGTGAGAGGGATGTGGATTTCCAAGGTGATTAGTTTGTGGTGGGATCTAACCAGGGTGGAGCTGATTATTGGTGTAAAGCAATGGTCGCCCATGTTAGTAATGACCAGGTCAAGGATGTCACTACCTCTAGTGGGGGTAAGAATGATCTAGTCCAGGGCACTGGAATTAATAAATTCCAGGAAACGTTGGGCAAGTGTATTGATACATGAGTAGTTTTTCCAGTTAATGGAGGGGTAGTTGAAGTTGTCCAGTATGAGTGTGTTAGATTGGACCCTAATATTCTCCAGGGTTCTTAGGAACATAGAGTGAGTGTCTTGGGACATGGTTGGGGATCTATAACAGGCTACGACCTGAATTGCTGTCTTACCCAATGTTAGCTGCACCTGAAGTATCTCTGATGCATTATGTTGGACTACCAGTCTGGAGGTGTGTGCATCCTTTATGAATATGGAAACACCACCACCTCTGGAGCTTCGGTCCAAGTTCTGGGGCCGAAAGGTGTGGAATGAGTTACAGCCTGGTAGTGCAGGGGTGCTTTCTGCTGCCTTGAACCATGTCTCTGTTACAGCACAAATGTCGATGTTCTCCATTTTAAGGAGTGCTTCGAATGAGTGCATTTTGAGATTTAGACTTCTAGTGTTGAGCAGCATGACCCTCGGATTGTATTTGTTTGTAGCTGTTATGGTGGTAATTTGGTCTTTGGAACACCACCTATAAAAGGCACTATAAGTGTGGCAAGAGCCTTGGCCAATATCTGGAAGCCCAGGGGTGACAGATGCAGACCATCTCTGGCAAAGCATTGAGGTTTGTCAATCATGTCATCCCAAGCAGACAGATACTGGATCCCCTTAGAATGACACCAGAAACTTAACAAATTGTTGAAATCAATCATTTTCTGCTTGTACTGTGGTATCATTCTGGGTGATGGTAGGATGCTGTCAGGGCTAGGGTTGTACCCACGTGAGCTACATAATCCGAGAGATTCTCCATATCTCTTTTCATGTAGTCCAGGAGGTACATCTCAGGTCATTCACATCCACATGTACAATGACAGAATCATATTTGTACCTGTTGTTGAGGGACCTGAGTGCATGTGGTGGATCCTGGCACCTGACAGGCAGCTGACTGTTACTTTCTCCTTATTCAACCTAGTGAGTGGAACATCAGTGTGCCTCACTATCGAGTCACCTATGACTAGTGTGCTGGGCATGCTGTTTTGCGTTAGGGGCTTTGGTTGAGTGGCACACTGTTTAGAAGAGTTATGTGTCTCATGGTTAGTGTTGTGTTGTGGTAGTCAAGTGTGTTTCTGCCTTGGAGGTCTCTGCTATTTGGGTAGATTTTTATTGAGAGCCTCCACGAAGGTGGGTGTTTGATTTGTGTTTTTATGTGAAGGCAGTGCTGGTGTGTGTTCTGGAGGGCTACGTGTTCAATGTGGTGTGGTGCAAGTGCTGACCTTCTCCTCTTCACCAGCTATTCCGGTCTTGACTGGAGAGTGCGTAGCTTCCAATTTGGATATATAAGTGCATCTCTCACAAGTCTGAGTACTGGGCGATAGGAGGAGAGGGTTGTCAGTGTACATGAGACAGTTGCTCCATTGCCTCAGGATGCCCAAGATCACCAGGTTAACAGGAGAAAGCACAGGATACTGACATTTAGACATGCCTGGAGGTGTGGGCATTAATAATAAGTAAAGGAGCTGTTTCCTTATAGAATGTTTAGTGCTAGTAGCACTTTTGTGTGCTACAATAATTGCTACAAGAAGTCTGGTATGGTAAAGTGCTAGACTAATAAGCTAGTAAAAGTGCAGGAGAGGAGAGAACTAGCAGATCTAAGGGAAAAATTGAAGAGCAGACTTTGGCACCTTTCAGAAGCTTACAAATAGTCCTGGATATAGCAAATCTGTATCTGGACTAGACTAGTTACAGTCTAAACTCACAAGCAGCCATATACAAAGACATTCAAATGTGTCATCTAAATGAAAAAATAAAAGACAGTACATAAGACCACCTAGAAACAAAGATTTACAAGTGCAATGCAGACTTTTAAACCAGAAAGTTGAAAGAGATGGATAAACTGCCCAAACGGCCAATAAACTACATATTCTGGGCCAGAAACCACTCCTCTTGTGGTAGATAAACTACCTAGTGCTTACCACTCCCACTGATAAGCTAGAAGGCTTCCTTCCAACACAGAATGGTTTGGTGGGCTCAGAAGCTTACATACAGTCCTGGATACAGTAAATCTGTATCTGGACTAGACTAGTTACAGGAAAGGCGGGAAAAGTGTAAACGTGGGCTTTTAGACCATAAAGTTGAAAGAGATGGTAAACCTGCCCAAACGGCCAATAAACTACAATTTCTGGGCCAGAAACTGCTCTTCTTGTGGTAGAAATGGTACCTAGTGCTTACCACTCCCACTGACAAGCTAGAAGGCTTCCCTCCGACACAGAGAGGCTTGGGGGCTCAGAAGCTTACAAACAGTCTTGGATACAGCAAATCTGTATCTAGACTAGACTAGTTATAAGAAAGGTGGGAAATAAGCACAAATGCGGGCTTTTAGACAAGAAAGTTGAAGGAGATGGAAAAACAGCCCAAACGGCCAATAAACTACAATTTCTGGCCAGAAACTGCTCGTCTTGTGGTAGAGAGGCTACCTAGTGCTAATCAATCCCACTGACAAGATAGAAGGCTTCATGTAGGGTTTATTGAATTACCTTCAGTGTGTTAATTAAACCTAAGCTCCTTTTTAATACTGTTATATAATAATTTCCTCTTAATCTGGTTCAGTCTGGAACCCAAAATAACAGAAAAATAAATCCCTAACCTTGTCTCCAACTTATCTGGTAATGAATACATAATACCTAAACTACACTTTTTTGATATTACGAGAAAGTTTTACACATTTTAGCTACACTGCCACATTTTGCATGAATCACATCCACAGCTCCAAATTGTATAACAACTACTTTAACTGATTTTGTACTGAAAGGAATAGAATCCAGTTGTTTATCTGTTCCAAATCCATATCCTTTGTTATTACTTATTACTAACCCAACAGTTCCTAAAAGTTTTAAAAAACTCAGTTACCAGAAGTCCATATGAAGTATTTCTTACCAGTAACATATTCTGTATATCGCATAATCAGTAGACAAAATAATATTTGGAAAGGGCTCAATCCCAATCAGCCACTTAGCCAGCTACATACTAACACCCAGTTCTTTAACCACCCAATGCATAACTAAGCTGAATAATATAGGACCAAGTTGACATCCCTGTTTAATGCTTTCTACCCAGCCATCCATTCACTACCAGATGTACCCAAAAGAACTCACAGACACCATATAATAACTTTATTTATTTATTTATTGATATTTGTTGACCGGCAATGTCCGACTGGACGTAGGTCCATTTTCAGCAGAGGCCCGGGGAGAAAAGCTCCACAGTTAAAATAAACAGACAGTAGTTACATTGGATTACATAGCGATTAACAATTTACATAGCAATTACTTGCAACATATTTACAGATGAAGAACATAGTACATCAGTAGACAACTAGAATCTTTATCTGTGAAGTACATAACAGACACTAACAAATGTTTGAAGAAGAAGTTCCTGCTGTATAATAAGTACTGGCTTATGAGCATCTGAGCTTGCTATAATCAAGGTAGTTAGTGGAGTGGAAAGAAAGGTAGTGGTTGGATGGGGAGGGTGATATTAGAGTGGGAGTTGCAAGGGCATAGCCAGCATGTTTTTAGGTGCGCTTTTAGTAAAGTTTTGAAGTGGGTGCATGATGGTATGGAGGTAATTGTGGGTGGGAGGAAGTTCCATAATTTGGTTATAGTGCAAGAGAATAGTGCTTCACCAGCAGAGTTATTGGTTTTCGTGATCTGCAAGTGATTTTTGTTGCTGGATCTTAGTGGTCTGGTGGTGCAATAGGGTTGGAGTAGATTCTGGGGGGATGGGACATTTAGTGGATGATTTACTAGTTTGTGGGCAAGTAAGAGTTGATACCATTGAAGGAGGTGAGGGAGTTCAAGCCAGCCCAGTTCAGCAAGTGAGAGACAGTGGTGACTACGATAGGATGCCCCTGTGGTGAATTTGGTGATTTTGTTGTAGCAGGTCTCTAGCTTGTTTAAATCGCATTGACTTAGGTTGGTATATATTGGACAGGCATAAAGTAGGGTGGAGATAAGGTGGGAATTTACTATTGAAATCGTTGCTGCTTTGGTGAGAAGTTGCTTATTTCTGTATAGCACTCCTAGTTTATTGTGGACTTTTTTTATGGTCAAGGATATGTGAATGTCAAATTTTAGTTTATTGTCTATTTCCACTCCTAGCAATTTGGTGTGTTCAGTTGGGTATATAGTGGTGTTCTTTTGCTGTGATGTTAAAGTGAGAGTTGCTTTGAGTATGTTTGGTGGGTTGGAAGATGAGTAGTTCAGTTTTGTTTGGGTTGAGTATTAATTGGGCATCGGATAACCAAGTTTCAACAGAGGAAAAGGCTTCCTGTGTGACTTTTTGCAGTTTCGGTAGGGACTGGGCTGAGCAGATGATGGTTGAGTCATCTGCGTATTGTATGAGTGTGCCATGTTTCGTGGCAGAGGCTAGATTATTGGTGAAAACAGAGAAGAGTAGGAGTCCAAGGATGGATCCTTGGGGAACCCCTATGGAGACAGGTAGTTGGGGAGATATGTCATTCTGCCATACAACGGATTGTTGGCGGTCAGACAGGTAACTCTGAAACCAGTTGGTGACCGATTGTGAGAAGGATAGGTTATTGAGGACAGAGATAAGTTGTTTGTGTGGGACCATGGCAAATGCTTTAGATAGGTCTAGGAAAGTAGCAGAGGAGAGATAGCCATTGTTTTTATGCTGAAGGATAGTGTTAGTAAAGGAGAGTAAGGCAGTGGTGGTGCTATGGTTTGGTCGGAACCCATGCTGAGTATTGGAAAGGAGGTTGTTAGTAAGGAGGTAGTCTGAGACCTGAGAGTGTATGCATCTCTCTAGTATTTTGGAGAGTGAAACTTACATACTTTTTCCAGGAACCCATTAACTTGCAAAATATCCCAAATATTCGTGTGTTGTAACATATCAAGTGGTTTCATTATGTCAGAAACCACCAACTGTCACTCTAGGGAATTATTTTTTATACCTTGCCCTACTTCTTTTATTAAGATGAGCATTTCTGTTATGCTTTGTCTTTGTACAGCAAATATTCTTGTGTCTAATAATAATGGAATGGCTGCCATAAATCAACATATTACCAACCCCATAAATATCTTTTGTAATCTACATTGCACATAACTAAATGTCCCCAGTTTGTCAGTTTACTTTCTTTTTCCAAATAATCTTTACTAATACTCCATCTATCTTCTGATTCCAAACCAGAGGTGAACCACTCATTTGAAACACATAAAAAGTATTTTTCACTACTATCCTATGCTTACAGAAAGCATAGCCTAAGCTTTCTGACCTCCCGTACAGTATTACTATTGTCATGACTTAACACCATGCCTGATTCTTCCATTAAAACAGGTTTAGTCAAATAGTCTGTGGCATCTTCAGAAAGAGAAGGTTCCTGCCTTTTAGGATCATAGGATCATAGGAGATTACTAGGCTACTGAACAGGAGATCATTTTAAGCCTAGCCATTTCATCCCAGTGTAATACTATAGAAATGCTAGTCAATACCCAAGATTGCATTTAATGATGAATGCCCATATCCCGGAGGGTTGTGGGCTGTATCCCCAGTAAGAATTTACAGTGCCCCATCCACTCATCCAATTTCCCTCTGAAGAGTCTTATAGAGGTGCTCTGTTTCACATGAATTGCTAGCCTGTTCCAAAGATGCAGTAGTCGCTAAGAGAAAAATCTGTCCCTCCATCATGTCCTATTTAAGTTGCAAGCCATATTTATGTCCTGGAATGAGTAGCCCTAGTCCTGTTTGATTTATGGATATGCAGCAAGTTCATTAGGCTTAAGTCTTAGATTGCTCTGTAGGCAAGGCATAAGTCTCCCATAAGAAGTCTATATGATATGGAGTATAGTGACAGGGACTTTAGTCAGTCTGTGTATGGCATATGCTGGAGCCTCTTGATCTTCTTTGTTAGACACCTCTGAGGTCTCTCTAATTGCTGCAGGTGCTTACTATGGTACGTACCAAATGGGGAGTTGCACTCAGTTATGGACCGGATAAGTGCAGAGTATAGGGGGATTATAACTTCTTTTGCTGTTGAGGCAATGCCTTTACTAATCAAGTGTGCCACATAGAAAGCTTTCCTTACTATAGTAGACACATGGTGGTTGAAGTTAAGGTCACAGTCAACTTGTGATCCCAGGTCCCTTACTACTTCATTGGTACTTAGGGTATTGCTATTGGTTTGATAGTGTGAAGGGACACTGTTTGTGCCAAAGGGAATGATGATGCATTTCTTTGCATTCAGTTTGAGACCATGACTAATACACCAGTGGTTGGTCTGCGTGAGAATCTACTGGAGTATACTGACATAATTGGGGGAATTCAGTTATTGCACCTATTTGTAGTTGTCTGTAAATTTGGTCAGCCACAACCCCTTACTTTTGATCTGAACATCTGAGAAGTATATACCAAACAGTAGGGGGGCCAGCACTGACCTCTGCGACACCCTACTGGTAACAGGTCTGCTGGTTGATGTGGAGTCACCCACTTTGATAGTGTGTGTCCATTTTGTAAGCTAGTTGGCCACCCATGTTACAACGAAGGGGATTAGATTCAGTTTGCTAAGTTTATCAAAAATGCCTGAGATTGTGTCAAAAGCCTTTGCCAGGTTAAGGTATGCTGCGGGCACAGATTTGCCCTCGTCCATGGCTCTGGTCACATTTTCACAGAAATCCACCAGATTTAACAGGCAGGATATGCCCTTCACAAAGCCAAATTGGGTAGGATCCAGGGTTTTGATGTCACCTATGTCTTTATTTATAATGTCCATAATGATATATTCCATGGCCTTACAGATGAGGCTGGTTAGTCTTATGGGTCTGTAATTCCCTAGGTTTGTTGCTAAACCACCTTTGTGGAGGGGAATAACTGTTGCTGTTCTTCATTCCACAGGAACAAAGCCTGTGGTTAGGCTATTATTGAAAATGGGACTTAGTGGTGATGCTAGTTCATGTTTTAGCCCGTTTAGAAGACAGCCTAGGATGTTGTCTGGTCTCATAGAGGCTGTGTTTTTTTGCCTTGGAAAAGGCTTTGAGGACCTGCTCTTCAGATATGTAGGGTGGGGAGGAAGTTCTACCTTTTTTTCTTATGCGTCTCCTGCAGATGTCATTCAAATATGTATATAATACCAGGTTTAGTAGTGTACATGTTTCCCTCTAAATCTTGTGTAGATTTTTCTGAGCATAAATCTTGTGGATTTTTAGAAATATTTCTAAGACTGATGAATTTGTCCTGGTCTTTACCGGAAGGGAGTTTTCCCCCAAGTTTTTATTTTACAGACTATTTTTTAGCTTCTTATTGAGTCATTTATTTTGTTTGCTTTTGATAACTCTTTTGATTTTAATGAAGTACCGGAAGTATAGCTGTTAGGGAGTCTGTGAGGTTAGTTGAGTCCTAGTTTTGCCAAAAGTATTTCCAGTTTATTTTGGATAATTCGTGTTTTAAGGTTGCATGCGTTTTGAGGAGGTTTAGGTGAAAGGAACTAATTTTGGGTTGGAGTTTTGTATTAGTAGTGTTTATAGTAAATGTTAACAGGCAGTGATCACTTATTGTGAGATGGGAGGGTGGATGGCAATATTATCTAGACTGTGTGACATGTCAGTTCTTTCACCAGTTGTGTAAAATGTTGATTGGACAAAATGTCTAATGTTTCTGCATTGTGGGGATGACAGCAAATAAAAGGTTAAAGTCAGTTAGAATTATGAAGTCTATTCATATGTTGTAGTATGACATTAATAAATTTTTTAAAAATTGAGGTATTGGATAGAGGGAATTGGTAAGCTAGGTTTATGCTAAGGTATTTGTTTTTGTTGCTTTGCAGGGACAATACTTGCCAATTAGAAGTTTAAGGGTTCCTTTCCCACACCAGGAGCTTGGATTAATTTACTAAAATTGACACTGCAATGAAGTGGGCTGCTATATCCTAAGTTGCCATCCTTAAGATAAAATATTGTACTGAGAGCCCATCAGCCTAAACTAGTGTTAGCTGGGTGTTGTAATCGTGGCCAAGTGGTTAAGGCAATGGACTTGAAATCCATTGGGGTTTCCCTGCACAGGTTCAAATCCTATCGATTATGTTACCACAGGGTTCAGTCCTGTGTCCTCTCCTGTTTGGTATGTACTTCTCTGAAGTACAGGCTAACACAGAAGGTCTTTGGCTAATGAAGTTCGCAGATGACTGCAAACTAGGAGCCATAATCGAAACTCCTAATGATGTGGACATCCTACAAAAGGGCCTCACTGAGACAGATGCCTAGTGTCAAAGTCATGGCCTCAAGCTCAATGCCAAAAAGTGCATTGTCATCCCCTTTGGTAAAAACTCTGTACCCATGAACTACAACATAGGCGGTAGTATACTTAACACCGAAAGTGTGATAAGAGACCTTGGGACACAGGTGGACAGTAGTCTCTACTTTGATAATCACATCGCCACAGTAGTCAGGAAATCCTTCTACGTGGCGCACCTCATCACAAAAGGTTTCTCATCCAGAAAAAAAGTTTCCCTCTACTCATCACTCATTAGACCCATTATAGAGTACAATGCCCCTTTTGGTGTGTACCTCACAAGACATCTACAACATCTGGAAAGGCCGCAGAAATACCTCACAAAGAGGATTACCGGCCTCAAACAGATGCCCTGTCAAAAAACTCCAGCTTTACTCCATCGCATATCGCCTACTCAGAGGTGATCTCTGCCTAACATACAAAGCTATGTCAAACCCAGAGCTGTTGGACATGCTCCACTTAAAGAAATCCCAATCCCTCAGAGCTACACGCTCTAGGGACCTAAACCTTGTTACCACAATAAACAGAACATGCCAGTGGGATAGATTTCTGTCCCAGAGACTTCCCATACTCTGGAATAAACTACCTATCTATATCAAATAAAGCTCCTCATTAGCACTCTTCAAGAAAAATCTTGATGATTGGATGGGAAATAGGAAATTCACCCCGGGGATCACCTTTGTGGCTCTGCTCGACAGTGGCACAGGAAAATAATTTTCTTGGGTGGCAAAAGCCAGGATACCTTTTTGGCTGGGCTTGTATAGGTCCCAGGGCCGATAGCCTAGTACCTACCTATGAACCTATGAACCTTAGGTAGCTGTTAAAAATGCCATGACATGTACTGGAGGGAACAGTAGTGGAATTTATTTGGTATCCTGGCCAAAGTTGCCCATCTATATGGTAGTTTGAAACTCTTCATAAATCTTGGCTAGGCTTATAATGGTTTTCAGACTGATTACTACTATTTACCTATGAGCATGTGAATTGTGCAACATTACTTTACTTCATTGCTCTAATACTAACTGCTTCAGGGGATATACATCCTGACTCATTCCCCCAACTTTACCTTCCCCAATTATCAAGTCAAAGTCAAGTCAAGTCAAAGAAAACTGTACTGTCATTCAGAACTACACAGCAGTTTAGCTGAACAAAATCACAATGCTTTGTTTTCAATGCAGGAAACAGTTGCACATACAGACATAGAAAATTAATAAAATATCACAATAGATATTTAATAAGTAGCAATATGTAAGAAAAGTAGGACAGCAGTGACCCACACCCATCCCAGAACAGGAGACAAGGAAGACAAGGAATGATATGAAAGTAATTTATTTATTTAAGTTTGATGACCAGGGACGTCATCTGGACCAAGAAGAGCCCATTTCAGTGGAGGCCTGGGGAGACAAGCTCTACAATAATTGCAAGTTACATTTCACATGTTACAAAAGGACATAATTCATACAGCTAATTAAACATTTACAGATAAGCTCCATGATATTTTTAATTGGCTTGCCACAATGTTACCAAAATGAAAAGGCATAATTCAATACAGAACTTTCAACATTTACATAAAGTGAATATTTTTGTTATAAACTCAATTGTAGGTTTAACATTTCAAAATATATAGCTACTAGCCATTAGCAGGTTAGGAAAATATTATGCATGGAGAGGGTAATAGTATATTTGAGATTGAAGAGTATAGTACAATAGATATTAGAGAGAAAATTAGTTTTTAGTAGGGGAGGGATTGTTTTGGGTAGGATGAAGTAATAGTAGATGTAGTTGGATGAGTCAGTGCAAGGTGGATTGAGGGGGGTTTAAGTTGGAACATGGCAAGGGCATTCCCATTTGGAAGAAAAAAGAGAGAGTAGCTGAGATTTGAAATGTTTAGGGTTAGGTAGATTGCACAGGTGTGTGGGGAGAGAGTTCCACTGTTTAGCTAAGGAGTGGGACAGCAGTAGATGGCCAGGAGGTCATGCAGGTTTGTGGACCTGAAGGAGATTTTGTTTTTTTTGGATCTGAGTGAGCGGTTGGGAATGTAAGGTTTTAAAGAAGTAGCGAGAGCTGGGTAGTTGGCAGGTTTAAAGATGAGCATGTAATATTGTCAAAGTAAAATTGAAACAATAGCAGCATATCTATAATTAGACTGAATTATTGTGCAGTTTGTATATTGCACTTAATAGTCCTTCAGTGCAGGAGGTGAGCTACCTTAGTATTCCATTTGGTTATTGCACATCCATAAAATAAGCCACTTGATAAGCTAGTTATGTAACAGACATGGCTGAGTGTTTCAACAGCCTCATGGTTCATTTTTCCCAAGAGTTCAACAGTCTAATGGAGAGTGTAAAGAAACTGTTATTTAGTCTGGTGGTCTTACAATGCAGGCTTCTGTATCTCTTGCTTGAAGAGAGGTATGTGTACAGACCATTGGCAGGATGCTTTGGATCGCTGGAAATCTTTTTGGCCCTATCGATGCACTGGCATTTGTGTAGATCTTCCAGAGGTGTAAGAGAGGTGCCATTCAGTCTTTCTGCTGAATTTACAACTCTCTTGATAGCCTTCTGATCCTGATTGTTACATCTCCCATACCAGACTGCAATGCTATTGGTCAGGGCACTTTCAATGGTGTCCCTATAAAAGGTCTGAAGTATGGAGCTTGGTAATTTTGCCTTCCTAAGCTTCCTTAAAAAGTGCAAGCATTGCTGTGCTTTTTTGACTGAGCTGGATACATGGCCTGACCACGATAAGTTATCTGTGAACATCCAAGAACTTCGTACTCTTGACCCTTTTCACTGTTATCTCTTTCATCACTAGAGGTTTCTGTGGTACTTGAGATCTTCTGAAATCAACAATCAACTCCTTTGTCTTGCTGACATTCAGTGGTAGATTGTTGTTGTCACACTAGACCAGTAGTTGATCAATCTCTTATCTCAACAACTCATGCAAACAAATGAAGAAATTCTTGGCACCACTACCAGATCCATTCCCCCACTACAGTATAAACTCACAAGCAGCCACATGCAAAGACATTCAAATGTGTCATCTAAATGTAGAAATAAAAGACAGTACATAAGACCACCTAGAAACAAAGATTTATAAAACAATCCAGATATAATAAGAATAAGTAAGAGCTTGATCAAGGACTATGATAATATTCTCCCCATCATCTTCATACTTCATACCTCTGTCTGAAAGAAATTGTACATAATCCCACTTCATAAAGGAGATACATGGTCAGCTTAGAATATCAAATCCATCTAATGCATGTCTCTGGAATGTTAGAAGAAAACTGTAGCACCTGAAGGAAATACACATGAACACAAGGAGGATATGCAGACTCTGCACAGAAGGCACCCCGACTGAGAATTGAACCAGAAAGCCTCTTGCTGTGGAGTGACAACACTATCTGTTGTGCCACTGTGCCACCCACCCACTACTGCCACCCAGTGTAAAAGTTGGCTCTAGATGATTGGCAGTATTGAAGTGACACCCCACCCCATGTGCAAATATAGGAAAAGGAGTTGTGAATGGATGGATGGATGGATGGATGGATGGATGGATGGATGGATGGATGGATGGATGGATGGATGGATGGATGGATGGATCTACAGATATCTCAAATTACTTTCCCATTGTCATTCTATCACCCTTCTCTAAAATATTAGAAAAAGGGATTTACTCCCTAGTCTTGGATCATCAAATTAAGCAGAGCATTTTATCTTCTAACTGGTATAGCTTAAGACCATCTCACACCACTACCACAGCCCTCCTTAACTTTTCTAGTACCATAAATCTCAATAGAAATGTAGGTAACCCAGTTTCCATTTGCTTTGAGATATGTCAAATGTTTCTGACACAGTTTTCCACCAAAAGTTTCTGTTTAAACTTTCCTCCATCAGCCTCTCTCAGTCTGCACACTCACAATCCCTCAGTTACATATTAAACAAGGTACAAGCTGTAAAATGAAAATTAAGCTCTCCCCTTCCTACCAGTCTCTGCTGGTGTACCACAGGGTTTATTTCTTGGACCACTGATATTTAACATCTTCACCAACAAACTCCACACATCCAACAAACACACAACCATTGTTCTATAAGCAGATGATGCTCTTATATGCATAACACCAAATCTTCCATAGCTGGTTCAAATGCCCTAAGAATCCATATCTTCCAGTGATGCCTAGCTACAATACTCTAACTTACTGTTGAATGCAAAGAAAACAAAGCTAATGCTTTTCACACCTAAATATATATTAGCATAGAAACAGTATTTCAAAATTCTCTCAGCCAACATCACAACTATAGAAACAATCATACAAACAAAACTTCTTGGAGTCTCTATAGATGACAATCTAAAATATAACCAACAGATTTCCATGGACATAAAAAAACATAAATGCCAAAAGCGTTGTCTCCTCTACCATGCTAAACCTTTCCTCACTGACTCTTCTAAGAAAATAAGTGAGAGCACTATTCAAACTTCCAATCATCAGCTCATATCAACCCAAAACCCTTCTGGTCTTCCATAAATTTGATACTAAACCCTGGATGCTCTACACAACGTATCCCCACTACAACAAATCCTAATGACCCAAATCAAATCTCTATTCTATTTAACACTTATTTTATAAACTCAGTCAATACCCTACTCAGTAACTCTAACACTCCTTCCTACAACCCAACGCAGCCTACCAACAGCCCTCATACTTTTTCTTTCAACCAGTTCCCATTAAAACCATAAAATGACTTCAACTAAAAGTGTAGCCCACCTCACTAGCACCAGACAATTTACCAAATATCTTAAAAATACAGCAAAAGTAACAGCCCTCGCAATAAACCACTCAGTCAATAACTCCTATGTCCCCTCACTTTGTAAAAAAATCTATATACTACCTCTTCAGGTGGCAACTCTACTGACATTACCAACTAAAACCCTATTGCCATATTGTCCCCTCTATTTAAAATTCTAGAAAACTGCATACAAACTCATACAGTCAGCCATACCATAACATTTTCCATACTATTCTATACCCAGCATGGTTTCCAGTCACACCATAGCACCACCACTGCCCGACTCAATTTCATCAATACTGTCAAGATAAGCAGAAATGAAGGCAATTTTGAATTAGCCCTTTTTCTAGACCTTTCAAAAGCTTTTGACACCATCTTCTATCCAATTCTTCTACAAAAACTCTCTTATCTTGGACTCAACCATTCTCTGATCTGGTTCCAAAGTTATTTCTCTGACAGATCCCAAGTGATTAAGTGGTGGAATGGCCTCTCCACTTTCATTCATTAGCAACCACATTCAAACAACCAAAAATGCCACATTAACTCATTACATCTGAGTGATGCCTCCAGGTGCATCAGCAGTTAACTCCTACTGATGCCTCTAGGTGTCAAATACTGCTTGCTCGTATTTGCATCAATAATTCCAAAACCATGCAATGTACAAGGTTTTAAAATATTTCATCTTAAAGCTTCGACAATGGCAAACTCAGCTGTATTATTATTTGACCTCTGTCTAGTGCAGCTAAAGAGATATTAACTATTGTTTTTGTGATATTAATTTATATAGATATCATTTTCTAAATATCTCAACAACAAAGTAACACAGACAGAACTCCTTAGCCTCATATGAAAGCTATCAGCTAGATGAACAAAATGCTGCTGACAGTATGTGTGTAAATTGAGGGGTTCTGGAGCTGTTGTAAGATGTTTACAAAATCTTACAAATGTAATAGTTACTGTGTTTACTGTGACTTATAATAGTCTTAAGCTAGACTTAGAACCTAAAGAATAATACCTCTATAGAAATAATTCGTGCTGAAGGGTTTGCTATTTATACTTCTTTCATAATCCCATTGTTTCCAGAGATATGAACATTTATTTGAAATGTGAGGATATAATTTGATTCTATCAAAAGGCTTAGGCTCTGACCATTGGAAGTTACTGTGCAAACTTCCTGAGCTCCATCGGAGTGAATGAGTTAACACAATATGCATATGGGGTTCAGGCACCTAGGCAGTGAGACATTTCCCTGTGGTACACTTAGTTGAGGACACATGGCTGAAGTGACATTTAGCTGCAGAAAAATTTGGCTTTTTGTGAATTCCCTATGGGCAAACAGAAGCACACACTGCCATGTCCACAGCTTTAATAACCAAGTGCATGGGGGCAGAAGAACTAATGAGTGTTGTGCTCAGTGTACAGTACATGCTTATGTAACTACAACATGTAGGAGTGTGCTACAGCATGGAGAATGCCCTGCTTGTTAGTGTAGTCACATTTAGACTCCAGTATGCATTTTAGGTAATGTCCTCTAGATACTGTGACAGGGGTAGTGGCTCACACACACACCACATAAAGGTGCTGCCAATTGTGCACTGCATTTTTACTGCCAGTGACATGGCCATTGGCCATCCTGCTGCTGATGCCTGCCATACTGCCTGCTGTCTCATGTTGTCTTGTGGGCCATGGACATTATTTTTCCCCTGTACATTTGGCTATTGAAATTCTGGGCATGCCACCGCATTCTTCTGTTTTCTCATAGGAAATTCACCACAGCCATATTTCTCTGCAGCTGAATGGCATTTCAGTCATGTGTCCCCAACCAAATGTACCACAGGGAAATGTCACACTGGCTAGGTGCTTGAACCCCTTACATACAAATCAGTGAATTGAAGTGCCCTGCTCTAAAGAATTCCCTCCAACTATACTCTCCACACAGAGATCACCCCTCAACCAATAAATCCTTACCCAATGCCACCAAATCTAACAACTCTGCAGGAGACTCTTTATAGACAAATTATTAGAAAAACTCTAGATCTCAACCTCTCTCACCTGTAAACAAATTGAAAAACATGACAGTTTTAATCAGGCCTTAAAGTGACACCTAAATAATTCCTAGCTAAGCTCCTGGCCTCACGCAGCTTAAATGCTCTAAATCCATTCTCTTCTCACTAAACCTTTTCTTGGCTCCAGCACTACCCTCTCCCTTTTCCTTCACAAACATCTTCTTTTCTTTACAACCTTTTTCTCATAAGTATCTCCTTTTTCCTCACTGCCTCACACTTAACTCCCCTCTACACCTACATTAGTTTTCTTCTCCTTTTCTACCTGAATTTACATCCTCTTATGTTATTTCAACTTCTTCCTGACATGAGTGGATGTGGGTATATATCCACACCCACAAGTAGGTTATTGCTATTGCACAATGACATTATTTAAGAAAGAAATTGCTTACCTTTCTTATGTAATATCTTTTTATAATGGCACTATAGTGTTCCCCCACTTTCTTCCTTGTTTACTAACATACTGTACATTGTATGGGACTTGCTTTTCCATGCTTGCACAGAACATCAGTGCATCAGTACTGTACAGGAGAAGCAGTGGAGAAAAGAGGATCTCCATTGCTGTTTTTTTTTAAGATTTAAGGTGGTGCAGTGCAGAAACAGAAGGAAAATCAGGTACATTTGTGTTTATTTTTGAGAACATACCTGATTTTTCTTCTGTTTTGCACTGTCGCTCCATAGCATATTCCACTAGAAAAGTCTGGCTGCTGAATGGTACTTTAGCAGCTGGACTTTTTTTTGTTTTGTTTTTATTAGAAATTTTTTTATTGGTTTTCATAAAAACAATGAAAAGAAACTATTAAACATTTTAAATTAACAAAAACGATATACATTGTCCATGACAAGAATACTTTTGCTGTTATAATTACATTTTATCCGGCAATTTTTTTAAGTTTCAACAAAGCTAATTGTGCATGTGTCTTTCTTGTATTTCTTAAGATTACAGTTAATATTTCTCTATTACATACAATTCTGGCAAGTGAAATAAAGACCATTGAGAAGTGAAATAAAGACCATGAATGAGAGGATTTTTTACTCTTCCAATTTAAGGTGATAATTTTTCTTGCAATTGCAAGAAGAGACCAGAGAAGCTGCCCTTGTGTCGTTGGAATAGAAACTTGTATCAGAGCATTAAACAATAGCATTGAATCAGTTATTTCACATTTGTCTGTCCATAACACTTTTATAAAGTTTTTAAAATCCAGCCAAAATGGAGTTACAGTTTTACATTCAAGGAACATATGTATCCAATCTGCAAATAGTGTTTCATCACATCTCCAACATTGATATCAATGCTATTTTATGTGGGGTGAGAAAGCTTTTATGTATAAATTTTCATGTGAAAATTTTCCAAGAGGGAGATGATGTGGTATTGCTTATTGATTTGAGTATTAATGTTTTCTCACTTTCTGAAAAAGTACATTTATTTATTCTTTCTGCATACCTCCATAGGGAATCTTCCGGGTATTTTAAATCAGCTCTTAGAATATATATTTTTGATAAATAAAGGCCGTCACTGGAACACAATGTGTTTATTTCACAAAAAAGAGATAGATATTTGATCTGAGTGTAGTGTTAGTTATCTGATATATTTTGAATTCTTTAACAATGTATTCTCTGAATGTTTGTATGTTCAACCAGTCATCCTGATTTATATTGTATCTTGCTATGAGAAAGCTAGCTTCATGTATACTATAGGCTCCCAGAAATTGGTGCCAATAAACTAGTCCATTTTTCTTCATCTCTTCTATTTTTTTCAAATTAAATAAGTCTAAACATCCTTTAGTAAAAGCTATGGGAAACAGTAAAAAAAGCTAAGTTTTCATTGTTCATTATTCTTTTGAAATTATTTATTATGTAGTTAATAAAAGGAGTTTTTGTATTTCATTATTCTTTTGAAATTATTTATTATGTAGTTAATAAAAGGAATAGACCCCTCATTTTTATTAACGTCAAATACAATTTTTTTTACCATTAGAAAAACTTTTTCAGTTTCAGTAAACGTATCATTTATTGGTTCTTTAGTATTAAAAAGTAAAAGCTTTATGTAAGTTTTTACAATTTGACGTGTATTTATGATTTAACCATTGACTCATCACATTGAGAATGACTGAATCTGCATAAAGTTCTAAATTTGGGAATGCTATGCCACCTTCATCCTAGTTTCTGTAATGCTATGCATAGCTAATTCTTGGCTTCTGCGGGAACCATAAGAATTTAACTAATAAAGAGTTAAGTTGTTTCATTGCTTTTTTTTAGAGGGTGATGTTATTAGGGTTTGTAAAAGAAATAGATTTTAGGTAATATAATAATTTTAATCAAAGATAATCTTTCTTCCATGGTAAAGAACATTTTTGCTCAATATGCATAAATGCTCTTTGATCTTACTTATTAAGTTTTTGTAATTTATTTGTATAGTATCTTTCCATTTTGCTTTTATATGAACCCCTAGATATTTCAATGTATCATTTGTCCAGTTGAAATTATTATATCTTCTCAGAGTAGTGCTTATTTCTTTATTTAATAATAATGTTTCAGTTTTATTGTGATTAAAGCTTAAACCTGAAATCATTTCAAAGTCGCGTTGTGATTTTGTGATATGGTCTATTGAAGAATCTATATTTCCACTTGTTAACAAAATATCACCCACAAAAAGTTGTATTTTGGAACTATAGATCGAATTAATTGAGAAACTACTTATGCTTGTATTAGATCGACTGTAGTTAGCTAAGGGTTCTATCGACAAAGCAAACAGTAAAGGTAATAGTGGGCAGCCTTGCTTGGTAGCTTTCAGGATTTTATTGGTCCTGAAAGGAAAGCTCCAATTTTAATATATGAAATCGAGTTTTCATATAATCCATTAAACATTTTTATAAAATCAGGGGAAACATTATAACATTCTAATACTTTACATAAATAAGACCAATTTATAGAATTGAATGCTTTGTCTAGGTCAAGACTAATAATTGTCAATTCTTTTTTTCTTATTTGTATAATCTAGTTGAGATAGAAGTCTAATGACATTATCTTGGACTTTCCTATTTAAAACAAATTCTGCTTGATCATCTGATATTAATTTAGGAATTAATTGATTTAGCCTATTCACAATGCTTTATGTGAAAATGTTATAGTCCACGTTCAATAGGGAAATAGGATGATAAGAAGTTACTATGTTAGGATATTTGTCTTGCTTTAAAATGGGTGATATCATTGCATATTTCCAGGAGGGAAAGATTTTGTCATTCTGTATAAATTCTTCAAATGTTTCTACTAATATATTTAGGCAATCATCTGGAAGTAGTTTATATTTCCCCTGTTAACCCATCAAGTCCTGGAGCCTTATTATTTCTAAGATTTTTCATTCTTTTTTAAGTTCCTTTAATGATATTGATTTTAGTATTTTATTATTTTGTTCAACTGTTAACTTATTTTTTCTATTATCCTTCAAGAATTTATCTTTTAGATTATCACTACAAATGATTAAGTTGGCTTTGTTTACTGCTTCATGGTGCATTCTAAAAATCTCTAATATCGCTTTTAAGTCTGTCAATTTTTTTAGGCTTGTTTTTAGAATTATCTAATATTTCTTTAATATGGTTAGAGCTTGTTAAACTTTTTGTTTTGGTTGCTAGTCTGTGCATATTTTTGGGGTTAGTTGAGTACGATTGTAACTTGATTCTTTCTAGACTTATTGCTACCTTATGATTCAAGATTTCTATATATGCTAGATTTATCTGTTTTAATTCTACATTTGCACTTTTGTTGTTGTTGTCTTTTGGCTTTTCACGGTTAGGGGTCACCACAGCGGAACTCCAGTCTGCTAATGATTGGCAGTTGATTTTCACAAACACCGAGGTCCCAGCTTGACGTTCACCCTTCAATGAAGGCACGCCCATTAACGCATGTTTTTCGAACGCCCACCCAACCATGGGGAGGACATGCAGACTCCACAAAGAAGGCACTCCCCACACTCCAGCCGGGAATCGAACGGGAGAACCTCTTGATGTGAGGCAACAACGCTACCGCTGCACCTCCGCGGAAGTACATTTGCACTTATATCTTTAGTATTTAAATTAATTTTTAATGCGTAAAAAACAGCACACACGGAGCTGGAGAGCAGCTGATGCAGATGAAAAAGTTAAATGATGTCACAAAGTAAATTTCAAGCACAAAGATTTATTCCACACAAAAATCCAGGTTATATGCACAAGCTTTCATCCCTGCTCAGTCAGGAACTTCTTCAAAGTGATTTAGTCAGATACACTTCATTTAAATACTTGAATGGCATATAATCAATCCTAAAAACACGCCCCCCCTTATTTACATAACTAATAGGATATATCTTAATAAATGAATAAATACACTCTGTCTCATACAGAAATACAATATAATGAATAAAACATACTATTTAATTTCAATATAAAACATATAAAACCACTTCTATATAAAATTCATTTTTTCAGAGCTTTTAGTTTTAAAAAAACATGCAAGTGAAAAGCTGTCATTCAGTCCTGGCCATTGTAGGGAGTTCATCTTTAGTTGCCAGAGGGCTTCTTGTTTTTCTAGTATTAATGCCCATGGTCCACCCCTTATATCTGGTGTTATTACCTCCAATATTCCAAATTTAAAACTATGGTCAGGATACTCCATATTATGCCTAGCTAAGGCATCTGTTTCCTTTTTGTTCCTTATATCTCTTACATGTTCATAAATTCTGCTTTTTAGTTTCCGCTCTGTTTTCCCTATATAGAAACATGGACATTTTGTGCAAACTACCCAATATACCAATTTCTCTGTCATGCATGTACATCTACTGGTAATTTTCACCATGATATTGTCAATTTTGAGTAAACTATCCTCATGAATATAACAACAATAGTTACATGCACCACATTTTTTCATGAATCCATTTTGTGGATTCACGTGTGTATATTTTAAAAAGTTTTTCATAATTCTACCCTTTTTTATATACGATGGTAGGAGATTCACCCACTATATTTCTGGTGTCTCTATTATTAGTTAATACCACCCAATTTTTAAACAAAATGTCAGCTACACTCTTGCTGCTTTTATTAAAAATTGTAATGAATGCAATGTTAAATATCCTCAGAAATCTCAGTAGTTCACATCCATTTAAACAAAAGAAAGCCATAGTAAAAGGTCAATATATAAGGGCTGCATGGATGGTATCTGAATTTGAATGTTTTTTGGATGAATGTGACCATCTTAAAGACATGTTCCAGAAGAGGGGATACCCTAGCTCACCAATAAATGAAGTGATGTTAGAAGTGGCAAATAAAAGAGAGAGGGGGCACTTTAAGCCTTTATTATACCAAAAACAACAAGAAGAAATAAGTGGGAATGATAAGGAGGTAGTGAATAGCATTGTTATGCAACCTCAGGTTCAAGAGACTGGACACATTTTTGAGATATCTGAGGAGAGGACATGTAACAGTGCATTCATTACAATTTTTAATAAAAGCTGTAAGAGTGTAGCTGTCATTTTGTTTAACAAATGGGTGGTATTAACTAATAATAGAAGCACCAGAAATATAGTGGGTGAATCTCCTACCATTGTATATAAAAAGGGTAGAACTATGAAAAACTTTTTAGAATATACACAAGTGAATCCACAAAATGGATGCATGAAAAAATATGGTGCATGTAACTATTGTTGTTATATTCATGAGGGTAGTTCACTCAAAATTAACAATATCATGGTGAAAATTACCAGTAGATGTACATGTACGACAGAAAAACTGGTATACTGCACAATTTGCACAAAATGTCCATGTTTTTATATAGGGAAATCAGAGCTGAAACTAAAAAGTAGAATTTATGAACATGTAAGAGATATAAGGAACAAAAAGGAAACATATGCCTTAGCTAGGCATAATATGGAGTATCTTGACCATAGTTTTAAATTGGAATATTGGCGGTAATAACACCAGCTATAAGGGGTGGACCATGGGCATTAACACTAGAAAAACAAGAAGCCCTATGGCAACTAACGATGAATTCCCTACAATGGCCAGGACTGAATGACAGTTTTTCACTTGCATGTTTTTTAAAACTAAAAGCTCTGGAAAGATGAATTTTATATAGAAGTGGTTTTATATGTTTTATATTAAAATCAAATAGTATGTTTTAGTCATTATATTGTATTTCTGTATGAGACAGAGTGTATTTATTCTTTTATTAAGATATATCCTATTAGTTATGTAAATAAGGGGGCGTGTTTTTAGGATTGATTATATGCAATTCAAGTATTTAAATGAAGTGTATCTGACTAACTAAATCACTTTGAAGAAGTTCCTGACTGAGCAGGGATGAAAGCTTGTGCATATAACCTGGATTTTTGCGTGGAATAAATGTTTGTGCTTGAAATCTACTTAGAGACATAATTTAACTTTTTTACCTGCATCAGCTGCTCTCCAGCTCTGTCTGTGCTGTTTTTTACTCATTAGTTTATATTTTGTGTTGTTTTTTTCTGAGTTTATGGCTTCTGGCAACGAAGATGGAGATTCACTGATGCTATTCATCAAAACATTGGCTGAGCTGAATTGCTCACTTGGCAATTTGACACAGCACTTGGATGTCCTTGAAAAAAGGCACTTAGAATTAAACAGTCAATCTACTTCCTTAGTGGAACAGGAAGTACACACCCTCGGAGCTCAAACAAGCAGCACGATACAATGGCTCATCTCTGGGCACCAAAATGATTTAATTCTGATGTTTTTTGGACATCAACATCACAAGAACAAAGGGAACTAAATTAGAATGCTGGCGAATGGAATTTAAGCAGAATAAACGGCTTTGCAAGCAGAAGAGAGGCCATGAATATAATTGAATGGCTCCATGTGGATCTGAGTTTTCTGCCTGCAAATGAAACTACCCCTGTAAGTGACAACTATTTTAATAGTTTACAAAAGTTAGACAGTCAACTCTTAAAGTTAAGAAACTACAGATGGACAATATGAATTTTAAAGAATGCTTACACTTAAAAATTGTGCCCAAAGGACTTAGAATGTGGCATTTTCCAACAGGCTTGATTCTTAACTCTCCCTTTCACAAAGATTTGCTTAACATGTTTGATCACCATGGGTTTGAATATTTAGAGTTGGTTATTAAACATAATCAACCTGACATTGCAACTCTTAGTAAAGAAGCAGAGGAACCGGATAAAGTCATTGTTAACAACTCATCACACATGAACAATTTATATGACTATAACTGTACTTTCAAAAGTATTGAAAGTCAACTGGAAGGAATAAAAAAATCGTAAAATAAAAGAAGATTGACAGGGATAGAGTGGATTATGCCAGTAATTCAGCCTACCCAGAACCTCCACGTTCACAAATGTGGGGTAGTAGGCACAGGAATAATTTGGCAAATAATGAGAGTGATGGTGACAATGATTTTTTAGATCAACAGGAAGAGTTCCCACCACTGAGGTGCTTGGAACACGTGAGAGCCAGGAACCATCAGAACACATTCCAGCAAGATGCCCCTCAAATGAACTGGGGGGGAGAGGCAATTACAATCATCATCAGAGGGGGAATATGAGGTGGAACTACAGAGATAAGAATCATACTTGGAATTAAATTCTAGGTCATATCCTAGAATTATTGAAAACTTTACCAAGGAATTGAATTTAAATATGTTGTGCCATAATGTACGCTACACAAGGAACCCCTTATATGTATCTAGTACCTACAACTCCCCTATACATCCCTCCCTACAGTTATTTGGACATCTCTCTGAAATTTATTTACGTAGTTTAGGAACCCTGAATCCTATGAATGTACCTCAGAATTTGTCTAGTGATGAGAATGAGTTATTAAGATCCATTCAATGTAGTTGGGTGATCAGGGTCATGAAACCAGACAAGGGGGGTGGTATTGCTATTATGAGCATGGAACTTTATAATATGAAAATGAAAAACATACTTGAAGGCTGTTTCTAGAAAAGGGTATCACTTAATGAATTTAATGGGGCATCAAGGAAAATAAATTAAATTAACAACCTTTTTATAGAGGGGAGCATTTCTGTAGAAGAATTGAATTAAATGCTAGTACTCCACCTGAAAGTTTCTTGTATGTTTGGTTTATCGAAACTACATAAAGACCTACATGACTCCCCAATGAGACTCATTGTAGATGCTCGTGGTTCTGTTATACAACCTATAGCAAAGTACTTGGATATCAAATTAAAGAATTTTGTATCTGAAGAGAAGAGTTTATGCAATTACTCGTGGGACTTTCTACAGAGAATAAATCTATTGGAATATACTGAAGGTGGTTATTTCATTACTATAGATGTAAAAGACCTCTATACTGTTATACCCCATAAGAATGGGGTAGAATGGTTTTGTGAATATCTCTTGGAAAAGAATATACCACAGGTAAAAATTAATAAATTTGAACACCTATTAAGTATTGTCTTGCATAACAATTTTGTCTTATTTGATAGGGAGTACTATTTGCAAACAGAAGGCATCTCAATGGGTTCAGCTTGTGGGGGGACATATGTTTACATTGCAATGTTACAGTGGGAGAAAAAATACTTATTTAATTCAAACTATTTCTCCCACTGCACATGTTATATGAGATTTTTGGATGACATTTTTATGTATTAGGAGGGGCTAGGAGAGATTATACCGGAGTTCCTAGGATATTTAAATGGGTGTACCCCTTTTCTAAAATTCACACATACGGTTGGAGTTAATGAAATACCATACCTAGATGTGAGGTTAATAAAAGACAGAGTATTTAAGGTGTTTAAATCTGAAATTTATGTAAAACCAACATATTCAAATAGCTTTTTACATTTCAGTAGTTCACATCCATTTAAACAGAAAGCCATAGAAAAAGGTCAATATGTAAGGGATGCATGGATGGTATCTGAATTTGAATGTTTTTGGATGAATGTGACCATCTTAAAGACATGTTCCAGAAGAGGGGATACCCTAGCTCACTAATAAATGATGTGATCTTAGAAGTGGTAAACAAAAGGGAGAGGGGGCACTTTAAGCCTTTATTATACCAAAAACAACAAGAAGAAATAAGTGGGAATGATACGGAGGTAGTGAATAGCACTGTTATGCAACCCCAGGTTCAAGAGACTGGACAAAATTTGAGATATCTGAGGAGAGAAAATTTAACAGTGCATTCATTACAATTTTTAATAAAAGCAATAAGAGAGTAGCTGACATTTTGTTTAAAAATTGGGTGGTATTAACTAATAATAGAGACACCAGAAATATAGTCGGTGAATCTTCTACCATCATATATAAAAAGGATAGAACTATGAAAAACCTTTTAGAATATATACAAGTGAATCCATAAAATGGATGCATGAAAAAATGTGGTGCATGTGACTATTGTTATATTCACGAGGGTAGTTCACTCAAAATTAATATCATGGTGAAAATTACCAATAGATGCACATGCACGACAGAGAAAGTGGTATATTGTGCAGTTTGCACAAAATGTCCATGTTTTTATATAGGAAAAACAGAGCGGAAACTAAAAAGCAGAATTTATGAACATGTAAGAGATATAAGGAACAAAAGGGAAACAAATGCCTTAGCTAGGCATAATATGGAGTATCCTGACCATAGTTTTAAATTTGGAATATTGGAGGTAATAACACCAGATATAAGGGGTGGACCATGGGCATTAATACTAGAAAAACAAGAAGCCCTATGGCAACTAAGGATGAATTCCCTACAATGGCCAGGACTGAATGACAGTTTTTCACTTGCATGTTTTTTAAAACTAAAAGCTCTGGAAAGATGAATTTTATATAGAAGTGGTTTTATATGTTTTGTATTAAAATCAAATGGTATGTTTTAGTCATTATATTGTATTTCTGTATGAGACAGAGTGTATTTATTAATTTATTAAGATATATCCTATTAGTTATCTAAATAAGGGGGGGGGTTAGGATTGATTATATGCCATTCAAGTATTTAAATGAAGTGTATCTGACTAACTAAATCACTTTGAAGAAGTTCCTGACTGAGCAGGGATGAAAGCTTGTGCATATAACCTGGATTTTTTATGTGGAATAAATCTTTGTGCTTGAAATCTACTTGGTGACATCATTTAACTTTTTCATCTGCATCAGCTACTCTCTACCTCCGTGTTTGCTGTTTTTTACTCATTAGTTTACATTTCATGCTTTTTTCTTTTTTAATCTGTCATTTTTAGATTGTATTCTTGTTAGTTCCTTACCCATTCCTTTCTTTTATTTAAATACCAACTTTTGATTTTACCAAAAAGGTAAGATTTTAATGTGACCCAAACTATGACTTCAGATGTTTCACTATTATCATTAACATCAAGAAAGGATTTTATTTCTTTTAAAAGCCATTCTCTGAATCCATTTATTTTAGTGATGTAGGCTGGTATTCTCTGCCAAAAAATCAAGTCTTTTGGTGTAACGTTTACTTTAAAGAAGATAGCATTGTGGTCAGACATTGGACATGAGCTGATTATAACTTCTTATAGTTTGGATATTAAGATATCAGTAACAAAGATCCTATTAGTGGTTGTTTGCGTACCAAACCTATATGAATAATGTGTGTATTTAAGTGATTCTGGTTCTTTTATTTCATATATATATCTCTTAAATTTAAAAGGTTAACAAAATTATTATTTTTTTTTTTTGCTGGAGCAGTCATTTTAAAATTGCCAATTTTAGTAGAATCATCTTTAGTAAGGATGCAATTGAAATCACCTGCATATATAATATCTCTTCTAGTTCTAACTGATATTAATTCTAAATATTTATTCGCTGTTTCTGCTCCGATACCGGGTATCCAGCATGTATTAGCCTGAGTAATATATTTTCCATTTATCTCTAATGTTATTAGGCATAAAATACTGTTTTTATCTGAATATGAATCAATAATTTTAGGTACTGGTAAAGATTTTTTCCATAAGATCATGGCGTCTCTTCTCTTAATCTGATAATGGGATTCCACCAGTATTGAGTATCCATTAAAAGACATTCTGTCTAAGTCTTTCGCTATTACGTGTATCTCTTGTAAGAAAGCAATGTTTACTTTGTTTGTATTCAAATATCTGGTTAAACTTCCTCTCTTTATGTTATAATTAAGGCAATTAACGTTTAGTGAAACACATTTATAAGAAAACATATTTACATATACTATTATATAATATGGATTCTGTCATGGACATAAATTTAACCCTAAATGTAACTAACATACATTTTAAACTATATACAATCCTACACATGGAACAAAGTATTCCTGGTTTGATGCACAAGTCATCAAGACCACCTTCCTCCATCCTCCATTCACCAATCCACTTCTATCTAGTGCATCTGTCTTTAGTTAACAAAATATACAGAACATAACATTAGTATAACTCTCCTAAAGTAATAAGAATGCAACTATTTTGAGTTTTTAACAGTGTAAGTTTAAATACAAGTTATCATGAATAGTTGGCTATGAATACAAAGTATAATATTCATTCATTAACAGTATCGCAAGAACCATTCCTAGTTTATCAAGATGTGTGACTTTCTCTAGGTTTTAAAGCAATTGTCTTTCATCTCTAATGGTAGGATAAATGTACTACATTACTAAAAAAAATAAAAAAGGGAGGGGGGGGCTCATATGTACACATTAACTTATACATTCATGACTCTGTATGACATATATTTCCTTGTTGAAGCCAGAAAACCAATATTACCATATACCTGTTGTTTGCATTTTGCTCTCTATATCATTTTCAATCCAACCTTGTGTTTGTAATATTTACAATATGACATTATATAATTCACAAGTGTAGAGGCATGTTATTTCTTTAATGACATTTGCTGCTAGACATTTCCCAAAACTTAACTAACACAAATAATTCAATCCTATAGTTATGGTGATATGATACTACAGTACAGAAGAGATATCTAGCATTATTCCATGTCAAAGAACTTTAAAAGTCTTATAATCCTCATGTGTGAACATAGGAGACAGTCAACTCTCATTCACATATCCACACCTCCATTACAACATTGCATTTATCTTTCTGTCCCTTCTTTTTCCCCTTCTCCTCCCCCCTGTCATTTTTCCCTTCCCCCTGCTTACTGTTATGATGAGTGAGCTTTTCCTTAAATTACCTGTTAAACAAAAAGTTACACGCATGTATAGCAACAGCTCTGGTATTTGTTAATGTTTTCTCTATATTTCATTATACACTGAATGACTATAACAGTACAAATGGGAGTAAATGTTGCTTTTTACATTAAATTATAAAACTTTGTATGCGCTTACACTTTACTTGTTATTCAGAATTCAGAAATAAGCATCATATCGTGGCATTGTGACTGTGTTCTTCCAGTTTCTTCTTATTTCCATCGCATAGCTTCATCTGTGTGCGATGAGAGTTCAAAGGTTGCCAATTTCATTTATGCATGCTGAAACTCTCATGTGTGCTCTGTAAGGTGCAGAGCGACTGTTTATAGCTCGGGATTGTGTTCTTGTGAATCTTGCAACAATTCTGGCAGCAATGTAATCCCTGAGGATAGTAAGTAAGTGATTTTTATGCACAAGAGACAGAAAGGAAAAGCATATGTCTATAAACAATTAACTGTTGTAAAAAAAGCAAAAGAAATGGGCATACTGAAAGCAACAGCAACCTCTATAAGTCCATATCTATCCAAGACATGCCATACACAGACACATTCTTTCCCCTCCACTTGTCCCACCTCAGTTTGCAAATCATATTCCATTAATTTAGAAACAAACCCAAGAAGCCATCAGTGAGCCTTTCAAGTCTGTATATATAACACCATGGGAAAACTTGTTACTAGAGAAAAAGGAGTTCCTCCCCCACCATATAATAGTCGCATAAATAAGGACATATTTTACATGATGTTTACTTCAAAGTACTGTAACTGGATAACTTTTTTCTTCCCTCCTTTTTTTTCTTCTTTTTTCCCCTTTTTCCCCTTTATATGATTTAGGGGGCTCATGGTATTTATGTATTTTACATTTTGATTGTTTGAAAACTACTACTTTGATCAGAAGCATTTAAATTGTGTATGTAAAGTTCTTATTTCCCTTCCAGCATTTAACTGGCATTATATTCTTTCAGTAGCCCAGATATTGAAACCACCATAAAGTAATCACTAAGGTATTCATTTAAAGTTGTATTTCTATACCAAACAAAAAAAAGAGAGAGATCATACAATGCATACACATATATGTACTTATCTATTATCATATGTTATAAAGTGAAGTTTTTACCTTAAGGTTTGCTTTTCATCTCATGAAATATGTAAGTAGCTATGTCCACTTAAGAAAGTAAATGTGATGATTTTCTAATTAATTTCCTTTAAATTTTTTGTTGGTTTTATCATTTGCAACTGTTTTACCATTACTAACTTGTCTTTTTAGATTTGGTAAGGAAAAATCCATTTCTTCTAATTTGTCTAGTAAGTTATTTTTCATCACAAAGTCAGTTGCTTCATCTAGACTGTTGAATATTTTCTGCCCATCCAGAAGAATAATCTTAATTCTAGCAGAGAACATAATCTGAGCTTTTATATCTACTTTTTTTAAGCTTTTGATAAGAGGATCACAGGCTTTCCTTTTTGTCATTATTGTAGATGTGTAATCATTATCAAATCTTATGCACTTTCCATTAATTTGTATTGGATTTCCTGACCTAGCTGCTCTCAGTACTAAGTCTTTGTCCTGTGTTGATAGAAATTTTACTATAATGAATCTCACCGAAGTTGAATTTTTTGGAGATGTTATGCTTGAAAGGGACCTGTGAGCTCTCTCAATCCCAAAAGAGAAGGATTCCGGAAGATTTAGTGTCTTTGGCAGCCATTCATTTAAAAAATAAAATCATATTATTTCCTTCCATTTTCTCCGGGACTCCATATATTCTAATGTTGTTCCTTCAAGACCTACTTCCTAGGTCTTCAACTTTTTCCAGTTGTTTTGTTTCACAATGAAATCAGTCTGACTGTCATTTCCATTTATCTTCCATCTATTTCATTTACAGTTTCTTCTATGGCTGTTAGTTGTTCAGAGTGTTTTGTAATTATTTCTTTTAGGTCCTCTATTTGTTTTTTACTTTCTTTTTTCATGTTCTCCATTATTTTTTCTAAATTGTCCATCTTCATAGAAAGGTCTTGTATACTGGTGACAATTAATTGAAGTTCTTTTTTTTCATGGAACTGTCCTGAAGAGAGGCTTTTGAATGTCTCATTGCTGGAACTGTTCTGTATCAGGCTGTAACTTCTGACAGGAACTTTCTTGATAAAAGTCACTGAAAGCTGTTTTTTTTCTCAGAAAAGATAATCCACAATGTTTAGAAAAATAACTAAGAGAAAAATCTTCAAAGTTTTTTAGATTAAGCCAAAGAAATCCTTTCAGAAACTATTTTCACAGACAGAGCATCAAAAGAGTGCTATCTCCTAGACATCGTGGCCATGCCCCAGCAGCTGTTTTTTTTTTCTATTAGCATATTCTTGATTTACAATGGGCATGCTAGTCGGACTGTCCAATCAGCATGCTTGTTTTTGAATACCAATGACCCATCATTAGATACTTTTCTTTCAAGACTCTTGTCCGACATCTTCCTTTTTCCTACTACCTTAAACTCATTTTATATCTCTACACTCTAACTTCCTCCCCTTCTCAATCCTATCTCACCCTCTATATCTTCACAAAACTCTCATGATATCTCCTCATCATCATTTGTACAGTATAGTGCAATCTGCACCTGAATTTTTTTACCTTTCTAACTGCTATATATTTCTGATCACAGCATATCCAACTATCTAAATTGGACTTACTCTTTATGCACTAAATCTACTATCCTTATTTGTCTACTTAGCATGAAACACCAGCTTTCACAGCTTGTAATATTTATCTATCTGTTACATCCTTAAAGAGTATTGCTGTAATTTATGTATGCAGCTATGAATATTGTTGCATTTTACTTTTTGTAATCTAAGTATTTTTGTTAATGTATGCATGTGGAGCTTTTTCTCTCATGGCCTCTGCTGAAAAGAGGTTTTGCATATCCCAGTCAGACTTTCCTGGCCAACAAAGGCAATAAATAAAATAAACAAACTTATTACATTAGGATTCAGCATATAGGGCAGATTCCATAAAGCATTTAGAAGCTATTTGCAGACAGAGCAGCACTCCAAAGGAAGACTTCATCGCATCTGCTGCGGACACAGTTTCGGAAGACATACCAAAGGCAGCCCAAGTACTTCGTTATTCAGTGTAGAATAATTAGGGATTCTGCACATGCTAGTTTAATTCCAAAACACATCATATGCACACAATGCAACTTAAATGCAACAAACAGCCATGATGACTTTGTTTCTGAAATCATCAGCATATGCTTTACAGACCCTAACAAATTCAAGTGAATACTATGGATTAAGGTAAATCCATTACAAAACATCAAAAAATATATAAAAATGCAACCTGTTGTTTATGAACTGCAACAGGATGGAGTGATACAAATCATAAAAGAGGCTACAGCTATGGGCCCTGAAGGCAACCAGCTAGAGGCAGAACAAGGCTGCAACTAAACCAGTTTTGTCAAACCAGCAAATAATCAACAGATACCAGCTAGACAGACAACTGCTGCAGGCTGTCTTCAACATGTGTGCCCCACACCATTCTGTGCAGATGCTGTGAGGATATCCTAGCCCCCATGAAACAAAAGTGTGTCTCAGTCTGGGAGTACTTGCATCTGGGACATTCCTGAGACAAATGGGGGTTATTGTGGGAGTATCACAGACAGCTGCAAATCATATCCTGGCAAAATTCCTGGAAGCAATGTGCAGCAAGGTAGATGACTGCATACACTTTCCATCCACCCCATGGAGAGGAGAACTGTAATGCACCAGTTTTACAACATCCCAAACTTCCCCCATGTATTTGGTGTGATAGACTGCATGTTCATACCTATCAAGACAGCAGTACATCCTGAATCAGACTGATATATAAACAGAAAGAGATGGACATCCATCAGCTATCAAGCATACCTCTCAACTGTCCAGATTTTTGCAGAATCTCCAGATTTTTTGCCTATATTTTGGTCTGTTCCTTATAAAAGTTGTGGTATTCTGGCAAGTCACTAAGATGATTTAAGGACTGAGGTCCCTAAATAATGGCATACAGTTGAGTTTTATACTTCAAATCATCCAAAAAATGTATGTTAAAACAAACTCTTTTACTCTAGCAACTTTCGAAGTACATAAGAGTGATATTTAAAATCTTTCCCGATTTTTTGGGCCTTTGTCCCCCCATTTTGTCAAGCTTTATCCAGATTTCTTGAACTAAGAGGTTGAGAGGTATGCTACCAAGTTCTGTGTGCAGCAGGTGGCAACATAACAAACTTCATGGCAACACAGCATGGAAGTGTTTATGATGCTGCCATTTTGAGGGAAAGTGGACTGAGGGCTGCATTCCAGAAAGGTGAAATACCTGTGGGACTGCTACAGGGTAAGTACAAGAACACAGCTGGGATGAAAATTAAGGATACCCCTCACAACATTATCTATCATGACCACATGTGTTTCCACTTCCAACAACTAAATGTGGTCATCAGCTTGAGATGTGGCTAATGACCCCATACCATGAACTATCCAACCCTGCACAGGAGGCCTACAAGAGAGCACATGCAACGACCAGAGGCACCACATAACATATGTTTGGTATATTGAAAGCTGGATTCAGATGTCTGAACACATCTGGGGGTGCACTGCAATACACACGTGAAAATGCAGCATAGATGATAATAGTGTTCATCATGCTGCACAACATACTAACCAGAGCAAATGGAAATTTTCCAGCTGCATGTATGAGAGAACTACTCCAAAAAAACCATATATATGAGGAAAGCATTCCACAGGTATCAGAAGAGCAGCAGGAGGACATAGGGGACAAAAGACACAGGCATAGGCAATGTAGGGTATCACCACAAGTGCAGGCCCAGGCAACACAGCAGCAGCATCTGACTCACATTTTGAGTCATGACAAACCACACATTCATGAGTACACAGAATGAACATTGATGCTCAGGTGTTGTCCCACCACAGCAACACAGATTGCTTCTAATTTCAGGTTCCCAGTAGATGCACACATTGAGCATCAGACATAACATTATCATCATAACATATTTCAACTTTCATCCATCCATCCATAACCCCTTTTTCCCATTTTTTTGAACATGGGGTCAGGGTGTGACTTCAGCAGTGACAATCATCTAGAGCCAAGGTTTACACCTCCTGGTGGCTAGCCCAGCCACAGCAGTGCTTATAATAAAATGTGTAAATAACATATTACAACATGAACATATGCAAATATGCTACAATGAGGATCATCAACACAAGGCACAACTGACACAGGTATGCATACACACTCAGATCATTGTATCACCATATGAAAAACAGTAAGGGATACACATCAGTGCTACACATTCCTATCTCTACAATATAATAACATGAAAAAAGAGAAAACACACAAGAGATAATGCAGAAATTTTAATATCAGAAGACACATATCACAGTCAAGTGGTAATTTAATAATATGAGCCAGTTATGTCTACTGCACTGTTGAGCACAGTCTAACACAGTCCAGTGTGACCTCCCTAACATCTAACATCATGGTCCACTCTGCCCTGACCATGTACAGGCACATGTTGCCTGGTTCTTCTACAGAAGAGATGGATGGGGTGAGAACACCACGATGAAATCAGGGAGCATGGCTGTGAGTTGAAGACTGTGTGACTGGTGGGACCACAGCAGCTATGCCAGCAATTGCACTCTGTAAAGATTTGACCACAGATAGTGATTCTCAATGACCAATGGTGGTTCTGCAAACAGGTGACCTGCCTCTACCATGTTGCAATCTGCTGAACACAGTCGGGGAATGCAGAATCCTGCTGCATTACCATATATGCCAGGATTTCTAGTGACTCTTCCACAGATAGCAGACTCTCATTATGAGCAGCTAATGCAGCATAATCTCACTGTCTGTGCCCCTGTCCTTCATGCATGACATGTGGCTAATGTGACACATGATCTGTGATACCAGCAAGTGCACAGATGTCTGACCAATGCTGTTGCTGTGACCATTCATTTGCCAGCAGCAGGAGGCAGACACCCTCTGACATCTGGCCATGCACAACATTTGCTCACCTATGTCTACAGTGCTGCTCTATTTCTGGGTGTTGTGCAGAACTGCCATCAGCAGCAGTCTCATCTGGGGTCTGTTGTTCAGTGGCCTCAACCTGTTCAACATCCACTGTGCCAGCATCCTCTGAATGGTTTGACAAGTTAACCTCCACATCTAAGGCTACAGCTGCAGCAACATCATTGTCAACCTCATGGACAGACTCTCCAAACACCTCAAAGTCCTCTGTGCCAGGGTCCATACTACCATGCTGAGACAAGTCTTCAACCATATCATGATCGCTGGATGGGCTGCTGGATGATAGAGATAATTGATGTGCTACAAGATTCAAAGACTCATAGCAGGGCAATGTGCCTACATCACATGATGGATATCATCAAAGACATATGACATATATATATATATATATATATATATATATATATATATATATATATCACTGCACTGTTACAAATAATAATGACTTTTCATGAGGTCTTCTTTTAGCATGTTTCACGGACTTTACATAAATAAAGTATATAATTTGGTTACAAAGCCAATGTACATGACATATGTGAGGAATAAAAAAACACACACACCTGCCAACAACTCATGGGAAGATGGTGCTGTTGGAGAGGGATGAACTTCAACTATTGTAGATGAAAAAAAACAGCATTAGTGTAGTCCCTATGCAGTTTGGTCAATTTCTGCTTCTTCAATCGTATTACAAATCTCATTAAGCCCCCAATCAAGCACCTCACAAGCAGTTTTATTCTTTAGTTTGTTAGATGCATACTCAATCTCTAAACTCCAACTCGGAGGGCTTAAAATGTTCGATGAGTAGGCACACATAATTAAAACTGAGCTCTTGATTGAGTGCCTGCCATCTCCGCAGCAGTTCAGGATACACCCCTCTGTGTGTAGGCATTTTTAACACACGGAGCCTTCTCAGAACAACCCAATAATGCAGGCAAGCCTCCATATAAAGCCTCTTTCATTGTAATTTTTTAAGTTTAAATAACTTACTTTCAATTGACTTGAGTACAGTAAAAAGTCCTTCTTGATCCATACATCAGCCAAGTCCGCTCCAAACAAAGGGTTAGCAAAGGTTGTTAAAAGACCCAGCAACCGGTCATGCGATTTAGAATTACCAATGTTTGTGATAATCTAGGACATTATTTTGAGTTTTTTGTTTTACAGTTAATCAGTATGGATAAGAGAGGGGGGAGATATGGAAAATAGGGTATCATTGGCTGAAACTAAATGGATAGTCAGACTTCTGGCACATAGAGCACCAGGTTTGAATGGCTGTGTGCCTTTAAAACCTGTTTTGAAGGCTCACTCTTAATTCATTAAGGCTGTTAATGAATTAATTAATCTTTTATTTATTTTTTTTTTAAATGCTAGTTTAGGATGTTTTATGGTCTGATGAAGGGCAGTGTATCTGTATGAAAGCACTTACCTGTTTCTTTTTAATAAATTGATGTTTTTAAGCCACATGCTTGGATGCCTTATCTGTTTTTTGTTTATTGTACTTCATTTATATCATATATATCATTAGACTTATGTTTATCATCCTCACTCTGTGTGGATGTGTGTGCATGGCTCAACTCTGCGTCTGTAAATATAAAACAACAATACATGAATATGCATGCTACAGCAATATGCAGTGATTGTCTCGGTAAACAGTCATATAATGTAAAGAAACACATACATTTTCAGCTTGGAACTCCAGCTTCAACCCACCATTGCTCCTCTCTTGCTATAAGCAGTGAGGCCAGAAATATTGTGGTGCCATCAGGGGGTCAGTTGTTGGCATCCCTCAATTTCTCATAACGTCACTCTCTTGGCTGCATGAAGGATCATGTCTGAGCAGCAGCAGCATGTACAGGCTTCACAGGATTGGCTGTGGCCTACAACTGCATTGATCATGTTAGTGAAGTTGGTCCAGATTTCATTTCTCCACACTATATAACCTGCATGGCCTAGGAGTCTCTGTCCATGTTGACAGAGAGCAACAGTTATGATGTAATTTTCTTGAGGGGAGAAATTGTCACCCTGAGAACGGTTGACCAACTGAAAGACAGTGATGTAAGAACATGATAATATTCCTGTGAGCCCATCTTTGTATTTCATTCTGTCAGCAGCATATGTCAACATAAACAGTATGCATTCTTTTGTAATGCAAAGGTCTGTATAATACTGTCTTTGATAAATACTTATGTCACATATAAAAAGTAACAGTAAGGCCTTCACACATAACATTTGTAAAATCAAAATAACTTGTATTATTTTGATTTGGTTTGCAAGTGGGATTAGAATCCCTGACGATACACAGAATGGAGGTTCAAGTACAACAGTATCATACCACAGGAGTCTGCTTGTCTATCAAGTTATATACTAAAGCAAGTAACAATTGAACAACCTATGGAAAGTGCTGGAATACCTTTGGAAATGACTGACTTGAAGAGATTTACTAATCACCAAAAAACAAATGCTACCAATTGCCAACATACTTTTCATTCAAATCACAGAATCAAAGTGCACCTAATGTGCACCCACTTTTAAGTACCATTTGCGCCATACAAAATTCATGAGGTTCATTAAAATTCAGATTTTTGGAATTCCATTTGCATGCCTCCACATAAATAGGCTTCAAGTGCCAAAACACTCAGATGTAATGCATAAACACCTAATAGGTTTTGATAAATGGTACCAGGTGTGTCACATGCCCATTATCTTCCAATGATCTGATAACAAGACAGCAGCGCCACTTTCAAATATTTATTTTGATACATTTACTGATCAAACCATTACAGCTACTTTGAGGAGGCTGAGACTTGTCCATGCGCCCAACTGGAGATGCCGCAGATGTTGACTCTGTACGCCAGATTGGAAGAGAGGATGAGAGCCAGACTCAGGAACATTACCTTGATGGATATGTGGAGCCAGATCACCACCTAGCACTGAAGGAGGACAGGGATCTACCACACTGGAGTGCAGGTTCACCAGGTTCAGCACCACTACGATGACCTGCACCATAGTGATACTGACAAGCTGCAAAGAAGGGTTGCCAAGCTGCAGACGTAGCCCATCAATCCTTACAGTAAGTGTCAATATTCTGTGCATACCTGAGCATTCCTGCAGATTTTAAAGATATTTCTCTGTCATGTATATATATCAGACAGATGTTTTATAACCATTTAGTAGCATAGACTAGATTCAGACCTGCTGAATCTAGCCTGTTATTGATACACTTGAGCACTAAACCAGCCATCTTACATTAAGAAGGGCTCTCCTGCACCCTTGTGGCAGAAGAGTGTGGATCCAGCCTTGTCTGAGCTAGAGATTGCTGGAGGAAGGTTCATTGTGTGCTTTCCTATTGGTAGATTAGCTTTAAAGTGTTTTAATTTCCCCTGTATTTAAGCCTCGTGTTTGGGGGTTGCTGTGCACTGTACAACAGGGGTTGCCCTGTATAGATGCAAATGCCTTGAAACTCAATTTTTCCCTAGACATCTGTCAGTGGAACCCTCCCAAGCTGCCCTACTGCACTAAGGGTGCACTGAGCAGCATTGCCACACTTGCCATCCATAGCCAACAATAGAACAAACACCTTTGTTAATCCTAGCAAAAAAACTGATCAAACTAGCCCACTCCCTTCCCTATTAGTACATACGGTAAAAACCTGCTATAATGGATGGGCAGTTTCCCCATCATTTCACTGGTCAGCTTTGTTGACATGGGCATCCTGAGGAAATGTAGTAATTGCATCATGTACTGTATACTGACAATCACTTACTCCTAAAACAAACAAATACTCTATGTGAAAGATGTAATTACACTATGAAATTGGAATCGATTCTCTCACATAACAACAAACCAGACATCAGACAGGTTGTCAGTACACACACTTCACCTCTCACACAAAATGAGGTCATGACACATAACCCCACGTACGAGGAGGTACTCACTAGAAGCCTACCAAAAGATCAGAGTCCTCGCAAACATAAACCACTTACATACACTGCTATGCAAATAGAAACCACTACACATAACACATACACCAGTGTTTCAGCAAATACGCACCTAAAGCAAAACAGCTCAACACCTAATGCCTTGGTCATAGATTACTTCATAGTGAGACACACAGATGTCCACCTCACCAGGCTAGACATGGAGAAAGTCATGGTCGGATGCCTGTCAGCTGCCAGGATCCATCAAATCACACATGCATTCAAGTCACTCAACAACAAGTACCATTATGACTCAGTCATAGTCCATGTTAGGGTGAATGACTTGAGATGTACCTCTCTGGAGTACATGAAGAGAAACATGACTGAGCTCTCAGATTATGTGTCCCAGGCAGGTATGACCCTAGCCCTAAGCAAAACTCTACCTTCACCTAGGATGATGCCACAATATAAATGAAAAATGATTGAGTTCAACAATTGGCTAAGCTTGTGGTGTCAGTCTGATGGGGGTTCCAGTATCTGTCAGCATGCGAAGATATGGTCAATATGCCACACTGCTTTGCCAGAGATGGTCTGCATCTGTCTCCTCTAGGCTTTCGGATAAGGGCAAAGGTGATTGCCTCCCCCATAGTTCCTTATTTAGGCAATGTCAAAACAACAACATTTTTGATGGAAAAAAATCCACTCGAAACAAACTCAAGGTTCTGTTGCTTAATGCTAGGAGTTTAAATATTAAACTGCACTCCCTGACAGCACTTCTCACCTTGGAAGTTGCTGACATTTGTGTATTCCCTGAGACATAGTTCAAGGCTATGGACAGCCATCCCAGCCGTGCAAGGCTACAGTGTCTTCCACACATTCAGACTTCAAAATGAGGATGAAAAAGCAAAGGTGGAGGTGTATCCATCTTCATTAAAGCCAAGTACAACTCGCGACTGCTCAAACAATACAACTCTCTCGAACTACTCCATGTCCAATTAACTATAGGCAAAATACCCTACCACATCATTGCTAGCTATAGGTCCCCAACCATGAACCAATAAAAGCAGACCACCTACCTGGATTTACTGGAGTCACTCACCATGCAACCCAACACCTTAGTTATGGGAGATTTCAACTTCCCTTCCATTGACTGGGTGCCATTCATGAGCATGAACATGCTTGCTCAGAGGTTCCTGGTCTTTGTCAATACAAATGCTCTGGAACAGATATTCTGTACCCCAACAAGGGGCTCAAATGTCCTAGACATACTACTAACCAACATGGGGGATCATTGCACTCCCCCCTATTTGATGCCCTCCCTGGTAAGGCCGGTCCATAAATCAGGCTCACTAGAAGTAGCTATTGAACCTGTCACCACAACAAGAGCAAAAAAACTAAAAAACATTTTCCAAAGCAAGCTACAGCCTTCTATGTGATGGTATAAAAAGTTTTACATCCCCTGCAGTCACAGATAACAATGACTCCTATGCAGAGGTGTTCACAAATCCCCTGTATCAATACTTAAGCAACTGTATAGACTTGGCTGTGCCTGTTTGATTTAAAATCATCTCCTCCTGAAAAAGCATGCCACCTTGATGGCCTTCAAGTATAAACAGGTTATATAACAAAAGGAAGAAACTGATGTCTAAGAACAAGAGAGAACTGATTCAACAGAGAAATAATTATTTCCACAGCTTAAATAAGCAAATCAGAAATCTTGTAAAATCCTCTAAAGCTAATTGCAAAGGTAAAATAGCATCCCTAGCTAAGGATAATCATAAGGCATTCTTTAACTATGTCCAAAGTCTAAAAAGGAATGCCCAGCTATGTGCTAAACTGGTAGTATATGGTACTGCTTATACTATACAGGAGGAAATTGCCAACCTGCTACCTGACAGATTTGGTGCAAACTTCACCACATGTCCCCACCAGCCATACCTCAAAGCATACCTGACACCAGTCCTCTACCTAGTATCTCTAGAGATCAGGTCATATCTGCACTCTCTAAGGCCAAAAACATGGCCTCAGTGGGACCAGATAATATCCCATGTTGCTTATTAAGCAATCTAAAACAGGACCTAGTGGACCCACTTGGCATTCTCTAACCATAGCCAGAGAATTGTCTTTGCTAAAGCAGAGTGGAGAACAGCAACAGTAATCCCCTTGCATAAAGGTGGGCCATCAACCGACCCTGGGAACTATAGACCTATAAGTCTAACCTGCCTCATCTGCAAGACCATGGAAAGAATTATCATGGAGCTTATCAACAAAGACATAGGCAACCTTCAAACTCTAGACCCAACCCAGATTGGCTTCATTAAGGGTAGTCATGCTTATTAAACCTAGTAGACTTCTTCAAGAAACTCACTAAACCCTGGATAAGGGTAAGACAGTGCATACTGCCTATCTTGACCTCATCAATATTTTTGACATAATCCCCCACTCAGGTGTCATTCAGAAACTCTCCCTACTGGAGATTAACCCTTATGTCACTAGATGGATAGCCAACTGGCTCACCAACAGAACACATACTGTCAAAGTTGGTGACGCCACCTCTGTCAGTAGACCCATCACCAGTGACATACCACAAGGATCTGTGCTGGGCCCTTTACTGTTTGGAATCTATTTCTTGGAAGTCCAGGCTAAAGTAGACAGCCTTTGGTTTACCAAGTTGACTGATGATTGCAAATTGGGTGCAATCATTGAATTCCCCCAATGATGTAACATATTACAAGTGGAGCTAACACAAACAAATGACTGGTGCCAAAGCCATGGTCTAAAACTAAAACCAAAAAAGTGCATTATTATCCCCTTTGGCAAAGCGGAATTCCCTGATAATTACAACATTGACAGCACCATCCTAAGTTCAAATCCAGTGGTGCTAGATCTAGGAACACAGGTAGATAGCAATCTGTACTTCGACCACCAAGTTTCCACAGTGATAAGGACAGCCTTCTATGCTGTGCATCTCATAAGTAAGGGCCTAGCATCCAGGTCTAAGGATGTTAAACTCCACTGTACTCAGCCCTTATTAGACCATTAATAGAGTACAATGCTTCCTTCTGCATGTACCTCAAAGACACCTGCAGCAGCTGGAGAGACCACAGAGGTTTCTCACCAAGAAAATACCTCCAAACCATGACTTACATGGATAAACTGAAAGCCTTGTCATTGTACTCTGTATCATATAGGCTGCTTAGAGGAGACTTGTGCCTGGCCTACAGGGTAGTCTCTGTCCCTGCCCTTATGGATATGTTGCACATCCACAAGTTAAAATACAGAAGTGTCACTCGCTGTAGGTATCTAAACCTAGCCTGTGGCATTAACAGAACATGCTGGAGAGACAGACATATCTCCCAGAGATTGCCACTACTCTTGAATAAACTTCCAATTCATTTAAAGCAGAGCTCCTCACTGACCATATTCAAGCAAAATCTGGACAAGTAGACTGGAGACTGCAAGTTCACCCCATTGGTGGCACCCATGTCCTTCATGGACAGGGTTAGGCAATGTTTATCATAGACTCACTCTGTGAATTGCATCTATCTAACCAAGGACAAATGAGGCAACTCAGGATGAACATGGCTAGGCTTGTAAGGGCTCTAGGGCTGCTAGTCTAGTAACCTTCTATGAACCTATGCTGTGACAGTTAGCTCATGTAGAAACTTAAGTAGATTTGGTAAATACTGTCCTGTTAACCGTGGGGTTGATTTTTAGGTTGTTAATTGATTTAATAATGTGTATAATATCCATAATTATGACCTTTGTAGATTTACATATGATTTACAACATTTAACTATGTAATTTCACATAGCCACTGTCCTCGTGCATCAATGGAGACTATAGCGCCATAGGCGACAGATGACTGCGCATATAGTACCACAGTACTGCCAACTTCACAATTATACATTGGAATAAAAACACTTCCATAACTTCATTAAATCATTCCTCCTAAGAAAGTACAAAAACATGTTTATTTAAGCTAAAAAGGAATGCCTGTCTGACTGCTTACACGTATGTTTTCAGTCATATGTTGATAGCTTTTATTATTTACAATAAAATGTCCAATAATTTTTTAAAGTTTCTGTAATCATCTGTTTTCCACAGGACTTCTAATAAACACCTGCAGTACCTGTTTTCTAAAATGAAGCACCTGCTGACTGTTAGCTTTGCCTGTAAGGCAACAAAACAACATCTAAATTTTAGAGTGCTGTGGGTTCCAATCCACATAAGGGAAACATATGTCTATAACTGTTATCTTGGTTTAATTCACCCATAACATTTCCTTGGAGAAGCATATTCCAATGCTTGATGTATAATGCTTATGTTGTGCATGGTTAAGAATATCTGAGTTAGGCTTCAAATTTCTACAAATATGCCCATAATCTGTAACACTCTGATAATATTAGCTTCTAACAGCAAGGTATGTGGAGCAGTGCCTGTTGGTTTAGGAAGAATGTGTGCTGGCTGCTATCTCAGCTTGTAAGGAAACAGGCCAGCATACCTACATTTTGGCATGCTGTGTGCTCAAATCAAGAGAGGAGGGCACTTAACTGAAATTGTTATCTTGCTTTAATTTACCCACAATATTAGTTTATAGAAGCATATTCCACTTTGAGCATGGTTGCAAAGAACTCAGATATTCATTTAATTACCATGAATATATCCATAATTTGTAACATTCCCTTAACATCAGCTATTTAACAGCAGGGTCAGTAAAGCTTGCTGAATGCTGTTCTGTGACTGAGCAGTTCTTTGGTTGGTATTGTATACTTTGTAAAAGTGCTATCAACGTCTGTTTTATCATGAAATATTACAGTCAATTGAAGAATAGCATCATCCTCACGTTTTGAGGGAGTAGGAAGGGCAGACTACCGATTAAAATGCTGGTCTGAAGTTTTGGTGTGAACTCCTGAGAAGTATATACCAAATAGTAGGGGGCCAGCACTGACTCCTGTGGCACCTCACTGGTGATAGGTCTACTGGTTGATGTGGAGAGCATGTGTCCAGTTTGTGGGCCAGTTGGCAACCCATCATACAACAAAGGGGTTTGCTTTCAGTTTGCTAAGTTTATCAGTAATGCCTGAGTGTGGGATTGTGTTGAAAGCCTTTGCCAAGTTGAGGTATGTTCTGTGTACAGATTTGCCCTCATCAATGGCCCTGGTCACATTTTTGAAGAAATCCACCAGGTTTAACAGGCAGGATCTGCCCTTGACAAAACTGAATTGGATTGATCTTTATTAATGAGGCCTATCAGGATACATTCCATGGCCTTACAGATGAGGCTGGTCAGACTTATTGGTTTATAATTCCCAGGGTCTTTTGCTAAGCCACTTTTATGGAGGGGAATAACTGTTGCTATTCTCCATTCCGCAGGAACAAAGCCTGTGGTTAGGTTATGATTGAATAGGATACTTAATGGTGATGTTAGTTCATGTTTTAGCTTGTTTAGAAGACAGTCTGGAGTGCTGTCTAGTCTCATAGAAGCTGTGTTTTTTGCCTTATACAAAGCTTCAATTACCTGCTCTGCAGATATGTGGGGGGAGAGAAGGTTTGTGGTAAGTCTGAAGGGGATAAGAGAGTGAAATTTGACCAAATCTATCCACTAGCAGGTTTGCTATCTCTGTGGGATCAGTGTGTGTGAAACCATTAGTCACAAGTTCAGAACATGCTTGGGTCATACCTTGTAGGTTACGTATGTAGCTGTAAAAGGTCTTATGGTTATCCCTGGCTGTGCTAGCTACGTTTTTCTCAAAGATGTCCTTAGAGGATTTGAGATGTTGTCTTATTTGTCTGTTGAGGCTGAGGAGGGTGATTTTCATTGTTGGGGTCTCACCTTGGTTTTCTTGAACAGCAACCTTTTGCATTTTTGTAAAGTTTGCTGATGCTGGATGTCCTCCAGGGTGGCTTGTTTTTACTTGGGCCTCTGACTTTGATTCTCTCTGGAACAGCCAAGTCTATACACTTATGCAAGTGATTGTGCAGGGCTTTAGTGTAAGCTTCGGTGTAGTTACCACTTCCAGCTGAGGGTGGGGCTTGGAATGCATTTATATCTACCCCTGGGATGGTATAGTTTGCCTTGGTGAAGTTTTTTAGTCTGACTTCGCCCCTTGTGAGTTCTGATGTTAGTCCCAGCAGGATCCAACAGTTGCAGCAGTGCATCTATTTGACATGTTAGTGAAGACCAGATCTAGTATGTTTGTTCCTCTTGTCGGGGTTTGAACAATTTGTTCCAGGGCATTTGAGATCTAGTATGTTTGTTCCTCTTGTCAGGGTTTGAACAATTTGTTCCAGGGCATTTGAGTTAAAAAATTGAAGGAACTTTTGTGCAAGTCAGTTTGGGCTAGTGTAGAGTTCCCAGTTGATGGTGGGATAATTGAAATCCCCCATAACCAGAGTGTTCGGCAATATTTGGATTGACTCCAGTTTGGTCAAGTAGGCTTCCTGCACATCAAGACCCTTGGAGGGGATCTATAACTGGCTATGACTTGAATGGAGGTCTTACCCACAGTAGCCTGAACTTGGAGTAATGCAATGGAGTTGTCCAGTCTAACTAGGCAGGAGGTGAATTTATCTCTAATATAGAGGGAAACACTGACTTCTTTGGTTCTCACACATTCATTTTGCAGTCTGAAGGCATGGAAGGCATTGTAGCCTTGCAAGGCCAGGGTACTCTCTGAGGCCCTGAACCAGGTTTCTGTGACTGCACAGACATCTACATCTTCCAGTGATAGAAGCGCTTCTAGGGTGTGCAGATTTTGGTTTAAGCTCCTAGCATTTAGCAGCATAACCCTTAATTTGTTATGGTTAGCAAATTTCATGCCGGTAAGTTTGTTTTCGAGACCTTGCATAAAAAAAGCACTATGGGGGAGGCAAGAGCCTTTGCCAGCAGCTGAAAACCTAATGGTGCCAGTTGCAAACTGTCCCAAGCCAAGCATGAAGGTTGTCGACCATGGCCTCCCAGACTGATAGAAACTAAAAATCAGAAACAGCAACAACAAACTTGAGAAGCACACAGAAAGAGTGCTGACGAGTCCAACAAGCCACACAGACCTTAACACAAATTTATTTGAAAGAATAATAAAAGCGTTTTCGCCACTTCAATCGAGTAGCTTCTTCAGAGGTACAGGAACCAAACAGCCACAAGCTTTTTGGTCCTTGCTTAAATACTTACAATTACATAGAATTCAATTAAAAACAATTAAGTACAGCAATTAAACGCCCACACTGTTGTGACCTAAGTAAAGCATAAAATATATTTATGCTTACATAACTTAAAACTGCTTTACTTAGGTCGCAACAGTGTGGGCGTTTAATCGTATAGTAATGTACTTTTAGTTCCATAAAAAATGTTCCTAAATTTAATTAATTTGTGGTAATAAAAAATACCTTTGGTATTTAATATATTTTCTTGGGTACATTTCATTTCATTTTATGGCAGTATAGTTACACTACTTGTTAGTATTTTATACTTTTATATTTTTATATTTTTATATTTTTTTGTTCTTGTTTTGATTTTTGATGGGGATTGTGATGTTTTAGTGGACATTTGTCTAGATGAACAGGAAGTGATGTATTTAATTGCTGTATTTAATTGCTGTACTTAATTGTTTTTAATTGAATTCTATGCAATTGTAAGTATTTAAGCAAGGACCAAAAAGCTTGTGGCTGTTTGGTTCCTGTACCTCTGAAGAAGCTACTCGATTGAAGTGGCGAAAACGCTTTTATTATTCTTTCAAATAAATTTGTGTTAGGTCTGTGTGGCTTGTTGGACTCGTCAGCACTCTTTCTGTGTGCTTCTCAAGACTGATAGAAACTGGATCCTCTTTGAATGACACCAAAAACTAAGCCAATCATTGAAATCAATCATTTTTTTCTTTATACTGTAAAATCATTCTAGGTGAAGGTAATATGCTGCTCAAGGCTAGGGACATACCTGCCTGTCTCTTTTCATATAGTCCAGTGAGGTACATCTCAAGTAATTCACTCCAACATGAACTATGACAGAGTCATACTGATACTTGTTGCTGAGAGACCTGAATGCATGCGTGATCTGACAAATCCTGGCACCAGACAGGCAGCTGACCGTGGCTTTCTCCTTTGAATAGGACATCCATGTGTCTTACTATGGAGTGCCCAATGACAAGAAAATGTGTTTTTTTGACTGTTTTGCCTTACAGGCTTAGTAGGTGAGACACTGGTGATGTTATATGTCATGGGTGATGTGGGAACTGTTAGTTGTAGTAGTCTTGTGTTTTGGAGGTCTCTGGTGTTTTGGTAAGATTTTTGAAAGAACCTCCACGTGTGTTGATTTGTGTGCTGGATTCATACTATGTGTATGTGCAGTGGTATTATGTGCATGAGTAGTGACGGATGAGTTGACAACCTCTTCAGTGTTACTGTTTCAAATGCAAGAGAGCAAGGATTCAAGATTCTTGGTGTAGCTACATCTCTTGCACTCTTAACTAGACTGAGTTATTAGTGAGGGTTGTCAGTGTACATGAGGGAATTGCAAAACACGAGCAGATCGACATTTGATTGCAGCAGTTCACATTCAGCACACCCTGCAGGTCAACACTGATATTGCATCTGCCTCCAACTGTATGGGTGTTTTTGTAGCAAGACAGTTGTAGCCTAGATTTATTGACACTTGAGCAGACAGACTTTTGTGTACAGCAGTTCATTATCAGCAAACATATTCACAATGTTTTGATTTTTCAGACTACTGATTGCGAAAACTTTTTGGTAGATAATATATACAGTTGTACACATACAATATTGTTGTAACAGATGTATTAGATTCTCATATGTCACCAGCTATAGTGATCAAACATATCACATTGTTTTTACAGTTGTAGTCATTATATTGGTGTGTTTAGCCAATTATCATACCACCTATCTTAAATGTTTGTCATATTGCTTGCTTATTGTCCACAATATTGTCATATCACTTTCTCCTCATTTTAACAATGCCAATTTGTGGCTGATCATATAAATCATTGAATGCAGACAGAACAATCTCTTGATTTAAGCATTCATGCATTCTTAAAAAGTTAATGACCTGAGTGGGTATGTCTAAGCATATAGAATTGTTAAAAAGCAGAATACTGATCTCCTGTTTATGAATAGGAGCTATATGGCCATGCATTTATGCGGTAACTCTGTCCATAATGGGCATATCTCATTCCCTGTTTAAATTGTCATCATAATTATATTCTGTTGTGCTATAATATTCGTGAGACTTTTCTGTGTGATAGACAGTTGCTTTTCTTCTCTGTTGTGTTTTGCAGTTAATCTTTACAGAGGATGGGACCCGTAAATGTTCTCCAGTCAGAAGACGACGATGAGCGCATGCAAGGCTGCTGCCAGAGTCTTCCAAGGATGACATTGATGATGATGATGATGATGATGCAGAGGAACCTGGACCCACCCCTGCCCAAGCCATCATGCCTGCACCCCAGAGGAGGTATCAGGATGCCTGGAATCAAGAAGATTATCGGGAGGAGATCCAGGATATCATGATCAATGTGTTCCAAACACAGATGAGGGACATGATGGGATCCTTCTTTGAGTGTATGGCACAAGCTATGCAGGATTCATTCAGAGCGATAGCTTGTGAGGTCATTCAGGAGTCAGAGCTCCATCAGCCTGGTTCTTCTGGTCCATGACTATTGTCTGTGTGCTCCACTTATGTTATGATGCCAACATTGTGACTGCCATTTCATTGACTAGACTGTATATGCACTCTTGTGCATGCATACCATGTATCTGTCATGATTTAGTTCTATTTCAATGTGTGCATGACACACATTAACACATTACACTTTCTTCCCACATTCAACTGTCCATGCATTCTGCCATTTAACCTGCAACTAGTGCTGCAAGAATAGCCTGTAAACGTGTTTAACTGGGGCAAATGACAGCATGTCTATTCTCTATCACTAACACTGTGATATGCATTGGAATTGTGTTTTGTATCAGGTATGTGCAATAGACAGACTTGACATTACACATGCATTTTTGATATGGTGTTATGTGTTATGGGCTAGCAATGTGACGACATGCGGGATCATATACAGGTATATCTTGTCTATGTGCAGTCATCTTTTTCCGACTGAATCAAATAACAACATAGCTCTAATCAATACACAGTGTTACAGAAAATACATTCTTTAACAGTACATTACACGTTTGTTGGATGTAGCATTTCCACATCAATTACGAATTGACATCGGTTTACACCTTCCACAAATAGTTTTGCACATTAACTGAATGTGTGTGTGTGTGTGTGTGTGTGTGTGTGTGTGTGTGTGTGTGTGTGTGTGTGTGTGTGTGTGTGTGTGTGCACATAGTCACATACATGCAGACAGACAAATGTAAATTTGACATGTAAGCATTCACTGCGTTACTGGGATGTGCTGTAATGATGCTCACAAGAGTGCTCTCTGCTCTGTATTGAGCAGGGTGGGTTGACATACATGCATTTCTTTATTTGACATTTGCATGCCAGTATAGGTATGTGCTTATGATTTTTATCTTGCTTACCTATGCATGTTCATGTGGCATGATTGCACATTACTGTGTATGCGTATTTTATACATGTCTAATTCTGTAGACATCAGCAATTAATCTGGCCATTTGACATACATCTACCATTTGGCTAAATGTATTTTTTTGATTTCTACAGTACCACATGTGCTGTACACATGCATTGCATTGCATAAATTTACCTTGTCCTGCTTTTCCCTAATGTGGGCTCAGGTTATCCACCTCTCTTCCACCTTCATATGTCCATATTTTGCATATATGTTTGCCTTTGTTCCAGTTATTGAACATTGCCATGTATTACATTGTTGACACAATGAACATTTGCCAGATGTATGGCCGTTTTACGATGCAGGCCATCTGCACAGAAGTCACTGGCTAGTGCTTGCAATACATGCTTGTTCTCATTATACTTGTGTGTGAATTAGTGCACATTTTTGAAATCCATGAGCACAACCTGATACATTTTTTTATATTACAGTGTTATATTTTTGCAAATACTCTGACATGTCATTGGTGTATGTATGTGTATTGACATGAATTTCATGTATGTTCCATTTAGACCACTGACAGTCATACATATACCTGTATATTGTTTTTGATGTGGCATATGTATGTAACATATATGCATTCCATTATACATTTGTTTGGGTTGTGTACACCTACTTTTGTATTTATCTGCCATTTTGCTGCTTTTCTGAAGTATTGCTGTTTGGTACTGTGCTTGGTCATTTGCCTTTCACATGCTAGTCATAGGTTTGGTTCTGTCCTCTGCTGGAGTTACTACCATTGTTAGACCTGCATTTGCTCATCTGTGTTGTTGCTTGGCTTACACTTGCACTGCTGACAGACTACTTATGTATGTGTTTATGTATCCAATCTGTACTGTGCTCCTTATTTATTATCGTACACTCACACATCTACCATTCATCATAAACATCCAGGTATGACTACCACGCAGTTTGCAACATGTCATAACATGACAGTGTATAGGTAGATATGTTTTTCTGCATTTCACCATGGCTGGTATGCAACCCCACACTGTTTAAAAACTTTCCATTGTCCGTGTTATGCAGTGTGACACCTGTGTAACTTACCTGGCCTTACTGTTTTTTCCAGCCATTGTCTGTCTTGTGTTGTGATATTTGTTCTATAAGTATACCTGCTGTGATGTCCTTCTCCCCCCCCCTTTCCATATGTTTACTTTTCCTTCTATTCTTAAAAAAAATGGGGCCTATTCCCACCAAAAACAAAAAAAATGGCCATGCCCTTCTGACTTTCTGTCTTATTTTCCTGTTCCAGCATCCTTCTTTGTGTTCCTCTTCTTCATTCATAACCCAGATAATCTTTTCTGTCTCCCACTTTCCTTGAGTGTATGAATTACTTGTGCTCCCCACACAGGTCCAGAACCCATTCTTAGTAAATATTAGCTGTGGTGATGTGCCATGATTGCCCATTACCTTTCGTTTTTTATTAGAAAAATTATGGATTTCATTGGAATCCACAAGTCCAATCTGCCACAATGTATTAATATATGTGTTATTGAGATAGCCGTAGTCATCACTGAACTTAATGGAGATAGTGCTGCTAATATATATCTATATTACAAATGGCATTGCAGCTTTGAAGCACATATTTTATGTTAGTAAATGAATTACATAAATATCTGTAGTCCCCTGAGATGTTTCTGGGTCTATTCTTGAAAATGTATGTTGCAAATGCCATGCGGCTTACACTGGGATAGTTGGCATTTTTTTTCTTTTTGGCATCATAGCAAAGTTGGTTACATTCGATAGTTGCCCTTAACCTTACTGGACAGATTCTGTTTATATATATATATATATATATATATATATATATATATATATATATATATATATATATATGTGTGTGTGTGTGTGTGTGTGTGTGTGTGTGTGTGTGTCTGTGTGTGTAGTATAGATATATATATATATATATATATATATATATATATATATATATATATATAGAGAGAGAGAGAGAGAGAGAGAGAGATGGATCAACTTCCCATGACTGAAAACTTAAAATACTGAATTTCATTTGACTGAGACCACTACTGAGACCACTATTACTACACACTGTCACTACTGCCAGGAGCGCACAAAATGTCTGCCATATTACTTTAGATACGTCCCATAAAAATGTAGAGACATACCCACATTTAGAAACACTACAACATCACTTTCTATGCTGCTATCAGTATTCTGACAGTCGGCACTTTAAGTTACAGTAATGTTTTTTTTTTATCACAAGCAAGTCACAGATGAAGGGAAACATGCATCACATCTATGGCTTAAAATTCAGCATTTTAAAATTCAGTATTGTAAGCTTTCAGTATAATGAAACTCAGTGGAATGAATTTTCAGTATTTTAAAAATTAGGTATTGTGGTCTCAGTCATATGAATTTTAGTATGTTGAGTTTCCAGTCATGTGAAGTAGACCCATATATGTAACTTTCATGCTATCATGATGCTTGAATTGTGCTAATCTTTCTGTAACTTTCATACCTCTCAACTGTCCAGATTTTTGCAGAATGTCTAGACTTTTGCCTCATAATTTTGGTTTGTTCCTCTCAAAATTGTGGAGCTCTGGCAAATAATTGAGGACTGAAATCACTATAAACGATAGTCATTTGAGTTTCAGACCTCGTATCCTTATGAAAATGTATGTTAACACAGCATATTTTATTCTAATAACTTTCTAAATTTATAAGGGCAATATTTAAAAATTGTCCCTATTTTTGGGCTTTTGCCCCCCGTTATTTTTGTCTTTGTCTCGATTTCTTGTGCTAAGTGGTTGAGAGGTATGGTAGCTTTATTACTGTGCAATTTGATTGGACCATCATTTCTCATTAGTTACAGATTACTTGTGCATTTCGTTAGTGTGCATTCAGACTGCAACATTCCATTGTGCACCAAGCTATTCTGAGTTTCTTGTCATACATTTGCACGTTATGACATTATCCATATGTTTCGTGCTGATATCGGTGTAATGTGCCAGATTCCACAACCTTTACAGAATCTGGTTCTATGTAGCTTGTGAGGATATTCCACAACCTTTGCAGAGTCTGGCCCTATGTAGCTTGTGAGGATAACATAAACTATATTTCTATTTTGTTTGAATTCACCATTTAAAATGCAACTGGAAATTCAGAAATGTTTCTGAGTAACATATTTTAACTCCAGTACAAATTGGACAAGCCAGTATAAAGTGGACAAGCAGGGTGACCATGGTGGTGCAGCAGTTAGTGTTGCTGCCTCACAGCAACAGGTTCTCTGGTTTGATTCTCGGCTGGGGTGCCTTCTGTGTGGAGTCTGCATGTCCTCCCTGTGGTCGTGTGTGTTTCATCCAGATGGTCCGGTTTCCTCCCACATCCCAAAGACATGCAGTAGGTGGATTGGATACTCTACAATTGGCCCTAAGTGTGAGTGTGTGCATGTGTGTGCCTTCCGTGGAAGTTTGGGCGCCAGGCTGGCAACTTGACACCATAAAACTCCACTGCCAATCATGAGCAGACAAGTGATCTGTTGTGGCGACCCTAACCAGGAAAAGCCGAAAGAAGAAGAAGATAAAGTGGACAAGCAATAAAATAAGACGGTGAGGAGGCACAAAAGTAAAGAAGCAAAACTGTTTATTTTTGTGGTGCAGATATATAAATGTGTATATATGTAAATATGTGTCTCCCAGTATGCTTCTCTGATTAGAAAGTGATTATCTGTTAATCTGTAAATAGTCTAAGGGCATATATGTCATCGATGAACTTCTATACCTGCAAAAGCAGCTACTTGTATTTCACAGAAATTTACTATTTGTTTGTTGTTTCTGTTTGCTTTTCAGGCTGTTTTACTATGTGCTTGGGGTATCTGTACTGATCCCCAAACGACAACATCACCGAATCACTATCAGCTGGGCATACTTCCGTGAAAGTGCTTTTCACCGAAGAAGCACTTTCGCGTATGTCTGTTGCGGAGATTGTACTATGGTGCGGATAAGGGAATATTCCCTTTTCCTCACTGTAGTGTGATCTTGGAGTGAGAATATTAAAGTAGGGGGGTGTGCAGGGTGGCTTGCCCCCCTGCATAAAAGTAGATTTTTTTTTTAAACACACTTTAACTAAAGAGCTTTTTCGGTGAAAGCGCTTTCATTAAAATTTGTCCGGTGATTGTGGATTCGGACTATTGAACTTTCATTCAATAGTTCTAAATCCGTGCTTGGTTTTCTGCACTTCACATTGTACATGTGGATTATTTTCTAACTGTCTTTTGTACAACTAATATATTGAGTGCATAACACATGCATCAGTGTATATGCCAGTAAATAAATGTAAACTGAAAAATAAATGAAATGAATACACGGATTAATGCAATAGTAAATAATTTAAATGAATACATGGATTAATGCAAGTGTATTCGTAGCACATCATCAAGTTAATCAAAACATTTTAGAGCTCTGTCTCACATTCTGTCACAGAGTAAAGTAACATATATAATGGGCCACCAAGGTATAATATTGTAAAGTGTTTTTTTTGTTAATTCAGGACTTCCTGTGTGATGGGGTGAGAAAGCCTTAGCTTCAGTCCAGGTGACCTGCATTTGATTTGCAGAATGAGAAGCTGAATGGAGGATGGTGGGAGTGAGCATTTAATGACAGATCTCCCATCCTGGTCTGAAAAAGAGGTGGTGAAAAATTCCACATACAGGAGTGAGAGGTGCATGTAATATGAAGCAGGGTAGCAATGTCACTGCAGGAAACAGGCGTACTTGGCTTGTATGGAAACACTCATATATCTCCCTAGAAAGCAGTCACAATTGGTATTGTAGCCATAACTGAGAGGGTTATATGGGAAGTGGGCACCCTATCCATACCTCTCAACTGTACAGATGTTCACAGAATGTCCAGATTTTTGCTTTATATTTTTGGTGTGTTCCTCTGAAAATCTGTACTTTTCTAGCAAATAGCTGAGGATTGAAGTCATTAAATTATGACAAACATTTGAGTTTAAGACTCCACATCCTTCAGAAAATTCATCCTAATGCAAAATCTATTATTCTATCAACTTTCTGAGTTTTTAAGAGCGATATTTAAAATCTGTCCCTATTTGCCCCCATCATTTTAGGCTTTGTCCAGATTTTTTGCTCTAAGAGGTTGAGAGGTACAATTTACTCTTAGCACATGATTCTTATCTCTAAGGGGAATGAATTGGACTATGGAGTCTCACACTGGAAGCACATTGGTGAAATATCTGTCATCTGATCTGGAGACAAATGATAGTGTCTGTTTCCCCTGAAAACAAATAAACTGATATCTAGAGTTTCGAGAGATGGATTTGATGGTCATCTGGGGTCAAAAGAAAACTTCCCAAATCCATAAAAATGTGGGGATGAGGAAGAAATTCTGCCACAGGAGAAGGTATAACCTGTCTTATCAAAATAACTTTACTTTTCATTGAAGTACCATTTAAGGGCAGATTCTGGAGCATAAATTATATTATAGACTGCATGGATGGAACTTTTTCTTTCGAATTATATAAAGCAGTCCTCTGTATGTTGATGCCATAGTGAGAGAAGCCCTATACAGTAGGGCAGCTTTTTTTGGTCTGTGGTATGTTTCTAGTCTGAGTTCATTTAAGGGTCTATATCACTTCGTCGAAATGGCAGAAGTTCGAACACCATATGTTTGAACTTCTAACCTCGAAGTGCAAAACCATCAAAGGCTTAGAACAGTGACTTTTTATCCCAGAGAAAAAAAATTGCTGTTCCAAGAAACACACACATAACACAAGCACACCAAAAAAAACAGCAATCCACACACATACACTTAAAATCCTACATCTAACCCTACACTAAACTGTACATACACTACTATCTATCCACTTACCTTAACCCAAACCCTAACACTAAGGTCTGTCACTATCGCACACTCACCTGACCTGCTCCCTAACCCTAACTCACCTATCCCCCCTACCTTAAAGTCTGTCACTATTGCACACCAACCTCATCTGCACCCTAACCCTAACCCGCGCCCTAACCATAACGTCCACACAATCGCACACTTACCTGAACCTGACCCGTAACTTTCCACCACAGTGCTGAAAATCGTGAAGCCACAGAAACGGCCCATCAAATTCTTTCCCTGGGAAAGAATTCAGTGTTCTGCAGCTTTGCGATAATAAGTTTTCGAACTTCACAGTTCAAACATAGGTTCATAGGTTCATACTAGGCTATCTGCCCTAGGGCATTTATAAGCCGAGCCAGAGTGTGTTTGGCTTCCGCCACCCATTTTAAATTAATTTTGCTATGCCCTTTTTCGAGGTTAGTATACTATGCCTCTGTCTAACAGTGACACAGAAGTGATACTCGGGGTAAACCTACAATCTCCCATCCACTTATCAAGATTCCTCTTGAAGAGAGTCAATGAGGGAATTTGCCTAACCTGGACTGGGATTTTATTCCAGAGTGAAAGGAGCCTCTGGGTTATGAATCTGTCCCTCCAGCATGTCCTATTTATTTCAGTGCTGAGGTTCAAGTCTCTCGTGCGCATAGCTTGATGGGATTTGGATTTTCTGAGGTGCAGCATGTCCATTAATTCCGGGTTGGACATGGCTTTATACGTCAGGCACAGATCGCCTCTGAGCAAGCGGTATGCCACTGAGTAGAGCTGGAGTTTCTTTAACCGGGCAGCATATGACATCTGTTTGAGCCCTTTGATCCTCTTGGTGAGGTACTTTTGGGGTCTTTCCAGTGGCTGCAGGTGTCTGGTAAGGTACATCCCAATAGGGGCATTGTACTCAATTATGGGCCTGATGAGGGGTGAGTAAAGAGGCACAATGACCTCCCCTGATCTAGATGTGAATCTCTTCATGATTAGGTGGGCTATATAAAATGTTTTTCTAACCACTTTGGCCACGTGGTTGTCAAATGAGAGATTGCTATCAACTTGGGTCCCCAGGTCCCTAATTACTTCTTCTGTACTTAATGGATTACCACCTATGTGGTAATTTGTGGGCACTTTGTTTTGCCAAAGGGGATGACTATACACTTTTGGCGTTTAGCTTGAGGCCATGGCTCTGGCACCAGTTGTCTGTTTCTATGAGGCCCTTTTGGAGGATGCTTGTGTCAGCTGGAGAGTTGATTATGGTGCCCAGTTTGCAGTCATCTGCGAACTTGGTCAGCCACAGTCCTTCTGTGTTGGCTTGTACCTCCGAGAAATATATACCGAACAAGAGAGGTCCCAGGACTGAGCCTTGTGGGATGCCACTTGTAACTGGTTTGGAGTCTGACATGGCTCCAGCAATTCTAACCATGTGGGTTCTGTCCTTGAGCCAGTTTGCAACCCATCTAGTGACATAGGGGTTTATATTTAAGCTGGTGAGCTTATCTATAATGCCTGAGTGGGATATTGTATCGAAGGCTTTTGCGAGGTCCAGGTAGGCTGTGTGGACCACCTTCCCCTCGTCAATGGCCTTGGTGACTGTTTCAAAGAAATTGACCAGGTTTAAGAGGCAGGATCTGCCCTTAACAAAGCCGAACTGGGTAGGATCCAGTGTCTGTAGGTCCCCAATATCTTTATTTATGAGGTCCATGATGATCCTTTCTATAGCTTTGCAGACCAAGCTAGTCAGGCTTATGGGGCGATAGTTTCCAGGATCCATTGAGGCACCACCTTTCTGGAGAGGGACCACTGTTGCTGTACGCCACTCTTTGGGTACATATCCTTTAGTAAGGCTGAGATTGAACAGAAGTTTTATGTTTGGGTTTAGCTCTTCTTGGAGTTCATGTAGGATGCAGCCCGGGACACCGTCTGGTCCCATTGATGCTGTGTTTTTTGCTTTGGAGAGGGTGTCTCTTACCTGAGCATCTGAGATGTCAGGGGGGCAGCACTCTGCTGGGATAGATATTTGCCCTTTGGAGGGAGGGGAGAAGTTTACTGAACCTGTCACCTAGGATGTTGGCAATTTCTTTGGGTTCCTTGTATTTTTTTGTCATTTTGGACTAATTCTGAGCATATCTGGGAATTCCCACCCAGGTTCCTAACATAACTAAAGAAAGCCTTGTGATTATCCTTAGTGTCCTGTGCAATTTTTCTCTCAAAGCTGGCCTTAGACGATTTTATGAGTGCCCATAGTTTTTTGCTAATACTGATCAGAGATGCCTTCCCTTTTTGGGATTTTGCTCTATCATGTAGTAGTTGCCTCCTTCTATTGTATAGTTTGTTTATGGCTGGGGTCCACCAGACAGGATGTCTGCCTTTGGAGGATTGGGTCTTGGTTTTATTTGGGATTGCATGATCCATGCATTCCTGAAGGTGTTCATAAAATGCGTTTATAAAGGATTCTGCGGTCTGGGCCATATTTTCTACAGGCCCGGGGGCTTTGAAGGATTCCACCTCGGTTTTGAGGACTGTGAAATTTGCTTTAGAGAAGTTTTTCACTGTGGTTTTCTGGGCAGGGGGTGGGGGCGGGATGTGAATATCCAGTGAGATTAGTTTATGGTCTGATCTTACCAGTGAGGGATGCACTTCTGGTCTGGAGCATAGAGTCCCCATGTTGGTGATGATCAGGTCCAGTATGTTTTCCCCTCTTGTGGGAGTGGTAACAAGTTGTTCCATAGCATTTGAGTTTATAAATTCTAGGAACCTTTGGGCTAGGGTGTTGGAGCTAGAGTAATGCTCCCAGTCTATGTTTGGGTAGTTGAAGTCGCCCAATATAATGGTGTTTCGAGAGACCTTCATATTTTCCAGTGTTCTCAGGAAGGCCGAGTGGGGTTCCTGGGTTTGGGGGGGTGGTCTGTAGCAGGAAATAAACTGGAAGGCAGTTTTACCCACTGTTAGTTGCACATGGATAGTCTCTGATGCTTTGTGCTCTGCCACCAACCTGGAGGTGTGGGTATCTTTCACGAATATTGATACTCCCCCTCCTTTTGTGGTTCGGTCCAAGTTTTGGGGCCGAAAAGCATGGTATGAGGTATAACCTGGTAGTGCTGGGGTGCTCTCGGGAGCCTTGAACCAGGTTTCTGTTACTGCACAGATATCGATGTTCTCCATGCTAAGGAGAGTTTCGAGTGCATGCATCTTGAGGTTTAGACTTCTGGCATTGAGTAGCATTACTCTTAGTTTCTTATCCCTTGTGATACCTATGGAGGTGGGTTTGTCTTTTGAGCCTTGCCTAAAAAAGGCACTATGGGAGTAGCAAGAGCCTTTGCCAATATCCGAAAACCCAGGGGTGACAGGTGCAAGCCATCCCTAACGAAGCATCGTGGCTTGTCGAGCATGTCATCCCAGGCTGACAGGCATTGGCTCTCCTTTGACTGACACCAATACTGAAGTCAGTTGTTGAAATTGATCATCTTGTCTTCATATTGTGGCATCATTCTTGGTGAGGGTAAGATGCTACTCAAGATCAGGGTCATACTGGCCTGGGCTACATGCTCAGAGAGCTCCTCTATGTCTCTTTTCATGTAGTCCAGGGAGGTACGTCTCAGGTCATTCACACCAGCATGGACAATGACTGAGTCATATTTGTACTTGCCTTGGAGTGACCTGAGTGCTTGTGTTATGTGACAGATCCTAGCGCCCGACAGGCAGCTCACCATGACCTTCTCCTTGTTTAGCCTGGTGAGCGGGACGTCAGTGTGCCTGATGATAGAGTCACCTATTACAAGTGTATCAGGTGTGTTGTTTAGCCTTAAGGGCTGTGACTGTTCAGCACACTGGCTTTGTGAGCTATGTGTTGCACGTGTTTTGTTTTGGGGTAGCGGTTGCTTGGGTGTCTGCTTTGGAGGTCTCTGCTGCTTAGGCAGATTTTTATTTAGAGCCTCCGAGTATGTTTTGTGTGTTTATGTGTTTGGTTTGCTGTCGTGGTAGGTCTATGTGAGACTGGAATTGTAGTGAGTGTGGTTTCCTTCTCCTCCTGACTGGTTACACCAGTACTGAGTTGAGAGAGCTTAGCCTCCAGTTTGGCTATATGGTTGCATCTCTCACATGTGTTGGAATTTGTTGGGAGGAGGAGAGGGTTGTCTGTGTACATGAGGCAGTTGTAACATTGCCTCAAGATTCCCAGATTCACCAGCTGGACCGGAGAGAAGATTGAGAACTGACCTTTGGACATGCTAGAATAGTATTGGGAATTCCTTTATAATTGAAAAAAGCGCCAATGGGGAACAAGGTACTCAAGGGGAGTTTGTGAGGGTGTAGTGCTTTTAATTTTTTAGTGCTGACTTATATAATTGCTTTAGTGAGCAAGTACCAGGTAACTTAAATGCAATGTGTTACAGGTAACTTAAATGCAAAAATGACAAACAGTAACTTTTTTTCAAGGGAAACAAGGAAATAAGTACAGCAAGCAATGCAGATATCACTAGGGATCCGCAGAAGCTGTGAAAAGCCGCATTTTAGGTAGAATTAGCATTTCAGGGAAATAACAGGCAAAGAAACAACAAGCATACAAACAAAGCTAGATTCAGCAGGCCTGGATCTAGTTTATGATACAGCAAACAAGATGTACCAATTCCAGTAAGAAACAGTTCAAATATGCAGGCACTATAAGCCTTTAACTAGAAATTCCCAGCTTAGAAGGGCAGAATCCAGCCTCTCCTCCCACATATGGTGTTCGAACTGCTGAAGTTTCATTGAACTGCTAGGAACCCTTCATTTAATGCTATTAAATGATGGCAATGTTTTTTTTTTTTTTTGAGGGGAGCTGCTTCCTGTTCCAGTCAAGCATCAGGCTGATTTCTGTGACTGCTTACCGTTCACTCCCCTCTGGTTGTGAACCAGTTGTACTTGGGCCTTTATGGCCTTCATACAAGCAACCATTAAGGAAAACTGCTGTTTGATTCAGCGCGCTCTCTTATGTATTGTGTAAGCATTCTAAATATGGGAGTGCAGTCACTGCAGTGTGAGGCCCTCACTTACTTCTGCAAGTGGCATAGCCTATCAGGAAATTCTGCCACCTTTAATAAGATGATGTAGGTAATGCAGTGATGGGAGCCAAGACCTATAACATGCTCCTCAACGTCCGCTATGGAAGTAGCAGGAAGGTATCACCTCCTCAGTGCTTGTCCACCCTCCCTGGCTATCTCCTATGAGATCCAAGCTGCTAATAAAACCCAGGTCATCTCTGTCATAGTCAGGGCTCCAACTGTCTCTGCCATGAAGCCAGTGATGGCTAAAGTTTGCAAAACAGTTTTACAAGCAGAAAAATGCACATTTAGGTGCTAGAAGAATCCAGATGTTTACCAACCATACCTTTCTAAAGGCCTGGAAATTATAATTAGTAACTTCTAGGATGTAACCTTTCACTTAGTGTCAAAAAACATTACAGCATAATGACCTTAGTAACTACTTCTGCAAAAGGTCTTAAAAATCTAGTCTCTTCTACTTTTGCATGTTGCTGCCTAATTCATGTAGGCATTAAATGGAGACTGACCTGGCCTTTTATGGCTACTCATATTGCTAAAGACAGAATACATCATATAGATAGAGACAGAGAAACAGATAGACAGATATAGATACATAAATATATAGTATCATAAATAATTATTGTATATTTGAATTATATCAACCGTCTCATTGTGTTAATATATTTGCTTCTATGTCTAGACAGATATAGATACATAAATATATAGTATCATAATTATTGTATATCTGAATTATATGAACAATTTCATTGTGTTAATATATTTACTTCTGTCTTCAATCTAGGTGAACATGTCCTGTCCTTTGCTGCTTGTGCAGGGAATGAAGAGATTGTTCGACTCATCATTCAAGAGGGTGCCTGTATCACCACAAAAGATTCTCTAGGTAGGAGAATATCGATATGTCTTTCAGACTTAAGGTATTCATTGAACTGGTTATTTAAAAAAATACTGTCTTGTTTAACCACTGAGTAAGGGAATACATTTAAACAACTACAAAAAGCATCACACAATATGAAGGCATAAATCCTTATATTTAATGGCTAAAACTACATCCAGTACACCAGCTGCAAACTTGCTTCACTGCTTCCTCAGTGCAAAAACTACTGCTGCTGGCTAAGTAGTAAACCATCAGACATGAGGGTTAATGTCTTTCTGTAGTACTTCTGTACATTAGTTCTCCTTTGCTGATGCTCTCTTACCATATTAACCACATAATTCCCGATATCCTACCTAGCCACTGTATTTAAAATGTTTTCCTTGATTCCTGTCAAGTGTAACAGGAAAAGATTAGATTGCTGCTTAATATCTTCTCCTTCATATGTCATAATTTCTAACTCAAAAAATGAAGAATGGAAGGGAGGAGTCGGCAAATCCACTCGATTATTTTATTAGCGCTTTCGTCTGTCCAAATTAAACAAACTTCTTCAAATAAAAGTTAAAAGGATATTACATCCATTAAATAGAAAAAGTCATATGACATCACTTCCTGATTCCTTTAAAAAATATGTATACTTCAAAGTGTTTAAATTAATAGTTCAAATCTTTGTTTTAAATGTTCAAAATATATATATAAGTGTACATATGAATAATTATGAAAATGTCACTTGCTTATCCAGACTGCTAAAAGACGTTGTTTTGAAAAATGTGTCATCTTTCTAAAGCCTTTAAATTTAGCAAACATTTCAGGTTGCAGTTCTCATTGAGACCTGGATGGCAAAAGGCATTCAGTTGTAGTTGCCAAATAAGTTCCTTTTCTTCAAGAATTAAAGACCATGGACCCCCCGGGGTCAGGAAGGAGTTGTTCTAAGACTGTGAAGGAAAAGCTGTGGTGAATATTGTCAGAGATATGCCTAGCTAGTGCATTGGTAAGGTTGTGTTTCCCAATGTTGTAAGTATGTTCGTAAATACGCTGTTTCAAATGTCTCTCAGTCTTACCCACGTAAAAACAGCCACATTTCTCATACAGAGGCAGATAAATCACCCCCTTTGTTTCACAATTGTACCTGCCTGAAATAGGGAAATAATTCACCTTGATGTTTACTCTGTTACCAGTTTTGATGTATTTGCAGAAGTTATACCTTCCGCACTTGTACATACCAGGACTGGTGACCACTTTTTTAAAAGGTCTTTCCAACAGTGCCTTTAAATTGCAACCCCTTTTATATGTGATCCTTGGTCTGTCGCCTAACCTAGAATGAATTGAAGGGTCAATAAATAATAAAATAATCAAGTGGATTTGCTGAATCCTGCCTTCCATTCTTCATTTTTTGAGTCTAGTTTGTATAATTTCTGACTACTGGATATTGTGGCCTACTTGCATCATGTGGGACAGAATTAAAATCTGCTTATAGTTGCCACCCAGAGGTGTGAACACTGTCTCTAGATGACTGTCACAGTTGATGCAATACTCTAACCTCATCTGTAAAAATGAGAAAAAGGGAGTTGTTGATAGATTAATGGATGGATGGATGGATGAATGAACAAAAGGTAGGAATCCATATAATCTAGTCAATCACGTTTTTCAAACATAAGTTCGTTCCAGAGTTTAAAAAAAATCTCCCACTCCCTGTATGTATGGGGTTTTTATATAAAAATGTTGTATATATCTTCACTTCAGTGCATCCTTTATACTTTTAGAGGAACATTTTGTATAATTTGTGTTTTAGTTTCTGCATCTGAGTACTTTTTACTGCAGTACTCAGAAGTGAAGGAGAGATTTTTAGAAAGATTTAAATACAATAGCCAAATAATTTCATTTGTACAGTGTCCCCATACTTAATAGCTTTTAATTATTAATATTTTTCTGCTTTGGTTTTTGAGCAGGAAATAGTTTATATTTAGCATGACCCAGAGTTTTTTTTTAGTTATGTTCTTTTGTATTTTTCAGTTTCTGTTACCTAGAAAAGCATATAAAATGATAATGGTTTATCCAGGTATATTTTTGTTGAGAAAAACAGATTTAGTATCCTGACAATGGAAATTTTTTTTCACTCCACACTTTTTACCTATAATGTAAGCTTTGTGCATTCATTATGTTGGCATGATGACAATATATATTTTGATCCTTACTGTCACATGGTTTTGAAGCAACATAACCACTGCAGTTAAAAATCGTGCAAACGTTTATATGAATTTAATATAATACAATATGAAAACACCCTACAAAATCCATTTACTGCAATAAAACAACCTTAGTATTCTTAGCAGTGATGAAAAAGAGCCATTATTGTTTTCCATTATGAATTTATTGTTATGTTTTACTACCATCAAAAATCAGTCGGAGGAATGCTTAAATTATAAATCACCTGAGTAATGTGCATGTTATAAATCATTCAGAGCCTCTGAAACTAAACATATGTTGATAAATACTAAGCCTTTGGACCTGTAGATGACATGGCAGCTTCTTCCTTATATTTTATGTTGCTTTATAACATGCTTTTTCACTGGTTCTAATATATGATTTATTTTTTCAATACCACTGCTACAGGAAACACAGTGTTTCACATCCTGGTTCTTCAGCCCAACAAGAATAGTAGCTCAGTGATGTATGATATACTCATGGCATATGATAAGAAAGAAAATGGAATTCCTGCTGATCAAATACCCAATAACGAGGGACTAACCCCCTTCAAACTATCAGCCAAGGAAGGAAATCTGGTGGTGAGTATCACATTTTATTAACTGCGCTAAACCTGCTTTGGTTACTTATGCTTATAAAATTGATTCACAGGAAACTAATATCTGGCATAATTTTTTTTTTTTATAAAATGTAGTGCATATAGCCTACCTCAACATTTCTAATATATTCAGAGAGTTTTGTTAAGGAAAGAATATGTCAACTTATATAGCAGCCCTTTTATCTTTACAAAATAACCCTATCATGTTGCACAAATTTATGTGCCCTTTCTCACCATCCAGTCATTGTTTAGCATCTGTTTTCTTGATACCCTTTATCTGCATAGCCCATATTCCACAGTTACTCCTTTCTCAATAACGTTGGTTGGATGTCACCCTTCACTATGTGGGCCTTGACCTCTTGTGGAGTCTACCTGTAGTGTAGATTTTCTAGACCCCTAGTAGACAGTCATCTAATCAGGAAATTGTGGCCCAGGTACCTGTGAATGATCAGGCATCCCCATTCACAGGTACCTGTGAATGATCAGGCATCTTCACTGCAGTAGGGACATGTGCAATGATATTGGTGCACTTGGTGCATATGCACTCATTCATTATGCACTGATATTTATTACTGCCCCACTAGTGGAGTGGTTTGCAAAGAGGGTGGTGTTAACAGGAGGATAAACAGGTGGCAGCCTTCCCCTAACCCTCTCTCTGGCATTTGAATGCTTGATGTCAACTGCTTCATCCTGTCCTTCTGGCTGAGACTAGCAGAGGTCCAGTTCAAATAATGAACTCAATTTACTAGCGGTGCAAAATGACATCCTACCACTTTGCTTTTGGGTCAGCCACTATGTTGCACATTCAAACAATAGCTCTTCTTTGCTGTTTTGTGTCAGTGTTTATAACAAAATATGGAACTTTTCAAACTAATAGTGATAACCTCAGTACTTCATAGGATGCGGAATAATTTAAACAGACATACAGAGCAACCATATCTTTCATGACCAATAATGCATTTTAACAGAATAAAAATATCAACTAGGATCATTCACTTAAGTGAGCGGTGCATTGGTGCATAAAACAGTACTTATTGTCCACTGCTGCCAATCAGGTCAGTTACAACAAAGTCTTGCTCTATCCTTGGTACTTCCAAAGGAGAGGTGTCAGGAGATGAAAATTCCTTTTCTAAAACAGGAAGAATCAGTTGCCTGTTGTCCTCCATTTTCCAATCCCCCTACCAGTTTTTGTTTCAGTGATCCTCCTTGTAATGAACAATGATGGCTGGCATCACAGGCCTCTTGCGTTTCTTATGGTCTGACATCACAGCTTCACTGTATGTAATTGCTCCATTTAAGGTATGTTTACATACAGCATTTCTCACTAAATTCTCAAGTTCTTGGCTTTGGTTTCCAAAGGCAAATTGAAAGCATAGTTATGACTCTGAGCCATTACATGGACAGATGAGAGTAAGCTTAGTTGTACCTGCCATCCCATGTGTCTGCAATATTTAATGACTGGAACAAATGTTTTCCTTTTAAGACATAGGGTTACTCTGTTATCATTGATAAGCAAAAAGCCACCCTCCTCTCAACATTTCATTAAAATCCTTTCCCTGTCATTAAAGTCCAAATAGTTTTTAATTACTTGCTTGGATAAATGATATAATTTCATTAAAGGCTTGATCCTATGGGCTGTTTCAATAATCAGATGCCCATTATTGTCCATTATTGTATCCAGTTCTACCATAATAAATTTTACAGGTTCTTCACCTTCATCTCCTTCAGGCAAACCAATTAATCTTAGGTTGTTTCTTCTAATGAGATTTTCCACATCCTCAATCTTGATGTCTAATCAAGCCGAGAGTTACTGCACATCTTAGATCTCTTTTAAATGAGTGGCCACTATGAATCAAGTTCAGCCCTGGTTACAGGAAACTTTTTCCTTCTGTCACTCCCAGTTTAATCTCCTGATTTTCTGTCATCTTTTCAATGTATTGCATGTCTTGCATCACTACCTTCAGCAATGAGGTGAGAGTAGCCATGCTCAACTTATGGGCCTGTGGATCTTCCACATTGTCTCCAAAGGCTTCCACCTAGGAACACAATTTGTGAGAGATGCAGTTACATTAAGAATCTAGAGTCTATGTTCTCTCCCTTTCAAGCCAGTATATCTGACACTGAGAAGGTTGCAACACAAACACCCAATCTCAAACACCACCTGCACCTACACAATACGCACCCACATATGTAGAGGTCTTCAATAAAAACATACCCAAACAAAAGAGACCTCCAAGGCAAAAATACACATGAACTCCACAGCCTACCACACATAGTCCACACACCTGTGTCTCACAGCCACTAAGGCCTAACCATAAACCCATCATATTAGTCATATTGACTCCATTGTGAAGCACACAGATGTGCCCCTCACCAGCCTGGATAAGGAGAAAGGTTAGTTGTTTGTCAGGTACCAGAATCCACCATATCACACATGCACTCAACTCTCTCAAAAATAGGTATTGTTATGACTCTGTCATAGTCCATGTTGGGGTGAATGACTTGAGGCATACCTCCCTGGACTATATGAAGAGAGACATGATCAAGCTCACTGAATATATGTCCCAGGCAGGTATGTCCCTAGCCTTAAGCAGCATTCTACTGTCACCCAGAATTATGCCTTAATATGAACAGAAAATTACTGACAGTAACAACTGGCTTAGTTTCTGGTGTCATTCCAAGGGGATCCAGTACATGACAGCCTGGGAAGACATGATCGACAGAACAAGATGCTTTGCCAGAGATGTCCTGCATGTGTCTACCTTGCGATTTAGGCTTCTGGCAAAGGTTCTTGTTTCCCCCATAGTGCCTTTTTTAGGCAATGCCATGAGGTTAAAACTACCACCATGAAAAGTTCATCAAAACACAAATTAAAGGTCATGCTGCTAAACGCTAAGAGTCTAAACATGAAACTGTACCCATTGCAAGCATTCTTAACCCTGGAAGATGCTGACATTTGTGCAGTCACAGAAACCTGTTTCAAAGCTGTGTCGAGCACCCCAGCCATATCAGGTTACTCATCCTATCATACATTTAGATCCCAAACTAAGGGCAGCAAAGCAAAAGGAGGTGGAGTTTCAACATATATTAAAGACATACACACCTCCAGGCTGGTCGATCAGTATGACGTACAGGAGACACTCCAGGCACAGCTAACCATTGACAAGACCCCTATTCAAATCATAGCTAGCTACAGGCCCGCAGCTTTGACTCAAGATGCCCACTCCACCTATCTAGACCTCGTCAAATCTATCAAGATTCAACCCTTTACCCTGATTCTGGGCAACTTTAACTATCTAACTGTAGATTGGAAGAACAACTCATGCCAAACCACAAATGCCCAGAGATTCCTTGATTTCGTCAGTGCAAATGCCTTGGATCAGTTGGTTGACACCCCCCACAAGAGCTGATAATATCTTAAATTTGGTATTAATCATCATGAGTAACCACTGTAACATCCCTACAGTGTCATCCTACCTGGTAAGATCCAACCACAAAGTGGTCACTTTCGAAGTCACCATCTCCCCTGACACCCCCACCCCTTGCTATGATCAAACATAAAAACTTCTCCAAATCTGATTACAGCCTCCTGAGGGAAGGTATAAACAGCTTCACAGCCCCCCCCCCCGTCCGTAGGAACTGGCACAGATGTCCAAACCTACACCAAAGTAGGGTCTATATAGTTGCATGGAATCAGGAATACCCGACAGGACAAATTCATCCTTCTCAAGGAAGAGGAAACCTGTCTGGCAGACATCTGCAATAAATAAACTCTATAGTAAAAGGAAAAATTGCTGTCCAGGACCAAGAAGGAGCAGGTGCTGAATTGGAAGCAATCTCTCCTTAGCCTGAACAAGCAAATAAGAGCGCTAGTGAAATCCTCCAGTGAGAACTTCAAGTCCAAACTGGCCACATCTACTACAGATAATCATAAGGCATTCTTCACATATGTCCTCAGTCTCAAAAGAAGCACTCAGAACTGGTGGTCAAGAACATCCCATACACAAACATCATAGCTATAGCCAACCTGCTGACAGATATGTTCAGCGAAAACTTCACCCCTCTGTCCCCATCAGTAAATCAGGACATCCCCAACACCTGCAAATCAGGACATCCCCAACACCTGCCACCTTCCTCTTATCTCTAGGGAGCAAGTCATCACTGCCCTCTCAAAGGCAAAAAATACAGCCTCCATGGGACCCGATAACATCCCAGGCTGCATCATACATGAACTCAGGCAGGAACTTGTGGCACCATTAGACACCCTATTCAACTAAAGCCTGACTACTGGCCTCATTCCAACTGTGTGGAGGACAGCCACTGTCATCTTCCACTGATCCAGGTAATTATAGACCCATCAGCCCAACTACCCTGATCTGCAAGACCATGGAACGGATTATCATGGACCTTAGTAACAAGGACATTGCTAACCTCCAAACACGGGATCCCACACAGTTTGATTTCCTCAAGAGGAGGTCATGCCTGTTAAATTTGGTTGACTTCTTTGAGACAGTCAGCAAAGCCATGGATAATGGGAAGATGTTGCACACTGCCTACCTTGACCTGGCCAAATCCTTCGATATTATTCCCCACTGGGGTATGCTAGATAAACTCTCTCAACTAGGCATCAATCCATATGTTACCAGATGGGTAACAAACTGGCTCACTGATAGAACCCACCTAGTCAAAACTGGGGAAGCCACCTCAAGCAGTAGACCAAGTGGTGTACCCCAAGGATTAGTCTTGGGGCCTCTGTTGTTTGGGATATATTTTTCTGAGGTACAGGCTAAAACCAGTGTGAGCTATGGCTGACCAAGTTTGCAGATGACTGCAAGCTGGGTGCTGTCATCAATTTCCCTAGTAATGTGGACATCCTCCAAGAGGGTCTCACCCAAATAAGTGAGTGGTGCCAGAAACATGGCCTCAAACCGAATGACAAAAAATGCATCATCATCCTCACTGGGGAGAGTGACTTCCCTACAAATTATAACAAGGTCCTAAGCATGCAGTCATTTGTGAGGGACTTGGGCACCCAGGTTGATAGCAAACTGACTTTTGATCACCATATTGCCTTTGTTGTACAGAAAACTTTCTACATGGCCTGAAGGATATCTCATCCAGGAGCATGGAGATCATAACATCCTTGTATTCTTCCCTTATAAGACCCATTATTGAGTACAACGCCCCTTTCAGCATGTACCTCACAAAGCACATGCTATAACTGGAGAGACCACAGAGGTTCCTCACCAGGAGAATCCAGGGCCTCAAACATCTACCATACACAGATAGGCTAAAAGCCCTGTCCCTCTACTCAGTCTCATACAGACTCCTCAGATGTGAACTCTGTCTGGCATACAAAGTAATCTCAGACCCTGCCTTGATGGGACTCTTGCATATCCACAAGTCAAGCTCCACTTGAGTAACACACACGCCTGACCTCAGCCTGGTCTGTGACATCAATAGGACTTGTTGACAGGACAGATTTGTGTCCCAGAGACTCCCCCATCTGTGGAATAGACTCCCTCTTCATTCCAAGCAGAGTACCTCATTAAACCTTTTTAAGTACAACCTGGATAACTGGATTGGGAACAAACAATACACCCCTGGGATTCCACCTATGTCCCTGCTGGATAGGGGTATCAGGTGCTGACTTGACATAACATGGGCTAATTCTTGGCTAGGCTTGTAAAGGCCTTGGGCCAATAGCCTAGTAACTTCCTATGATCCTATAACCCTATGATTTTAAAGTGTGGTAAAATTTTCCACAGCCTCAGATTACCAGCAATGCAGTAGATTGTCTTAAATAACCACTCCATGTACAAAAAAATGATGGTACTAGAATAGACTAGCAGCTCAGGGTGTCTGATATTGCTGTTATATCTAGTGTTTAAAAGAAGCAGAATATTTAAAAAAAATGGACTGGTAAGGAATGGAGCAAGTGAGTCTAGTTGTGCATTGCTGCACATATACAAGCACACCCCAGGTTTTTATTTGTGAAATTGTTTGTGTGCTGGGAGGTTTGGGGTGATTGCTTAGTGCTGAGGTCATAGCAGCAGTAGTTAATAACTAGGAGGGTGGTTATGAGAAAAAGATAGCAAATATATAAGTGATTAACTGGAATCCAAAAACGTACCACGGAGCCCTTGTACCAGCAACAACAAGTAGGTAGTCTTAACGAATTTATTTATCAGAAAACAAATTAACAATGAGGTAAAGTGCACGCCCTTATACAAAGCAAAAGAAATGACAACATGGTAAGGTGAAACTCATTGTAGTAATTGGTAAACAAGTAGAAGCCTTCACAAGAACAACTTGTTCCTCAAAGAGAAAATGCAAACATTAATTCATGTTAGTAATAAGCATTTCAAAGTGTGGAATGTTACCAAAGAAATAAACATAAAATTTAAAATGACATATTTAAAATTCTTAAAATATGTGAAAGAAATCATAACGTTAAAGTAAAAATTCAACATAAAAGTCATTCAAATAGCAACTCATAAAAAGTAAGTATAATATGCAGTAATGGATTAAATCTTAGTAAAAAGTAATGGTAATCCATTATAAGTATGAACCATAATTAGCAACTGTGTACCTTAAAGATATTATTGTATAAACAACAATAATAACTAAAATCTAGGCAATATTTAACATGAGGTGCTACAACAAAGGCACGTCACATGAAGTCAGAAACAAAAAATTTTGTATGTTTTAAAAAAAGTCTTTATGTATGCATAAGAAAGTAAGGAATATCCACAAAGGGGGGTACTACCTTAAATAGCTCCTCAATTTGAGTACTGCTGAGATGTTACAGTTTTCGTTTAAACCGGTAGCAAAATGCGTCTAACGCAGTTGCCACTCCAGTTCAAGAGTAGAGTTATTGGGCCTCCCGGATGTTATTGGTCACTTGATCTATGGCCATAAACGAAAAGAGTGCCCAGGGTGGTTGGCAATGTGTTTAGCCAAAGCGTTAACGCCAGAGTTTTTCTTAATTGCATACATATGCTCATAGACACGGTCCCTAAGTCTGCGATCAGTCTTTCCCAGATAAAATGAGGGACAGCAATCACAAAGAGCTAGGTATACAACTGATCTACTTTCACAGTTGAGTGGAGCTTGGATTAAAAACTTCCTGTCCCTTATAGTGTAGGTCTGCCCTACCTTCATTTTGTAACACCAGTTGCAAAACCACATGGGTACATCCTGTGCGTCTGTTAAAGGTTTTTTTAGTTAGGTCCCTCTGTAGAAGTTCCTTAAGATTGTTGTTCCTCTTGAAGACAAAATTAGGACAGGGGCCTAATTTCTCAGAGAGGCCAGGACTCCCCAAGATGAATTGCCAGTTTTTCTTAATCAATGCAGTGGTAGTCTGAGTGTTAAGACTAAATGTGTGGACGTAACTAATGGCAAAATCGCGTACATGGTTGGTCAGAGATGTCATTAGGAGAGGGGAACACTCAATGGGTGACAGTAGTGTGTTGTTAGAACTAAGGTCAAGTAGTACATGGCTTTGCAAGATAGGTTTATAAACCCCGTTTATCCTTTTGGCTGTAACTTCAAGCCTAATTTCATCAATGAGATTCCTCGGGTAACCCCTATTAAGGAACATGTTACACAAAAGTGTGCATTCGTTCTGAAAGGTGTCAAAATCACTACACATTCTAACAGCCCTAACCATTTGGCCCTTCACAATAGATTTCTTTTGTTTGAAGGGATGGTGGCTTGTGAAGTGCAGGAACGAATTACAGTAAGTTGGCTTTCTGTAAACACAAGATGTGTAGGTGTTCCTTCCTTTCTCAACTTTACATCGAGGTAATCGATTTCTACAGGTGAAAAATTAGAAGTGAATTTCAAGAAGTCAGTAGTACCATTTAGAAACTGTAAGAGGTCTACGGCTTCTGTGTCATTACCATGGAAGAGGATGAAAATATCATCCAGGTAACGTGTGTAAAATTTCACTGTCTGCATCCTTTCACTGGAAAAAGGAAGTTCTTTTCCCAAAACCCATAAAGAAGTTGGCGACTGAGGCCCCACAAGGCGAGCCCATCGCCACTTTTTCTGTAAAAGTAATCCTTATCAAAAGGAAGTAATTACATGAAAGGACTATGTCCAAGACTTCTGTAACCAAGTCAATTTCAGTCTGTGGTGCTCCACAGTCTAAAAGCAGGAGGGAAATCCATTCCACAGCTTCTTGGTGTGGAATGGAGGTGTATAAGTCAACAACGTCGATGGTGAGAAAATTATTCCCATCATCGAACGGAATGTTGTTGAAGTTGTCTAAAAAAGACCAGGAGTCTTTACATACACCCCGAAGGTCCTTCAGGTATTTAGACAGGATAGTGTCTACCAATCTGGCGCTGGGATATGTCATAGATGATCTACCATCAACCAGCGCACGAAAGTGATATAAGTGATTAATACATGTGATGAAGTGGAAAGGGTGGTTGTGTGGTGCATTTTATTTTTGTGGTCATTAATTGTGTTAGAATGGTGTTGTTATATAACTAGGATACTGTATGTGAAAGGATACTTCCTACTTGGTGGAAAGAGCTATGGGTGGAATAAACAAAAGCATTTGTATTGTTTAGAGTTTGAAGTTTGAGTGGGTAAGGGGTGTGGGAAGGGGATAAATTTTAAATTGGATTGTTTAGCTAGAAACTGAGTAGTGGAGAAACTGAAGGGAATGTATGGGTTGCATAACTATTAAAGGTTCTAAGATCTGTACCGCAGATTTTAAGGCTTTTCATTTTACTGTTTCATTACACTGGTAGTCAAAAACTGTAACTTAAAGCCATTTCAGGTGCTGGACATGGATACTACTAATGAGATCAATTGTACAGGAAAGAAATAGAAATATTCAGAAAGCACACTACAATGCATATGAAATCTCTACAGAAGTATAACTGTTTCTAAAATATAGCCTTTAAAGTCATCTGCAAGTCAGCAAAGACTGAGTTGCTTGCAGTCTTGATGGCTTTATTTATTTATCAAGGCACATTATCATACACGAAAAAGATGAAAACTAAAATTAAGTAATTCATTGCTCAGTTCATTATGCCAACAGTGAATTTACCATAACCATGTCTTTGCAGCACAATTGCTATTCAGCCATGTGTCCAGAGCCAGTTGCCCCCAGGGAAATGTCTTGCCAGCTATAATCCTGAATCCCTTCCCACAGCTTGATGACTCCATTTCTAAAATGGCCTCATACACCACAGATTTCTACTTCCACCTAAGCTCCTGTATTGAGGCCTCTGTTCCCATTTGTCACAATATAATATCAAAACAAACCCTCTTGGTAGAACTCCAGCATAAACAGACAGTGATTAATCGCCAAAAACAATCACAGTTATTAGTGCCATAAACTACACAGAGAGTATACAATGCCCTGTCACATTATCTGTTCTGTCTCATTTAGACTTTTTCATGGCAGTCTTTTCCAGGCCTGCGTGGTAACAAATGGCACCAAGCTCCTTTACCTTCTACAAGTTGTACAAGTATAAACACTACAATTACCTGCTCTAGGTTATTTAAATCTACACCTCATCATAAACAGAAAATGCTGGTAAGAGATATACTAGTTTCAGAGGATTCCACATATCTGGAATAAGTTCTTTCTACATATAATCCACAAAAACAAAGCAGCTTTTCAGGCAAACCAATAAAGCCCTGAGCAGGGCTTTAAAACGAAAACGTATGGTGGAGCACTAATGTGCTGTGTTTCTGTGGAATAAAGTGAACTGAAGTGTGCTGAGCCATCCGTGGTTTTTTTCACAATTTTCTAAGCTTGCCCTGCTCAGGGCTTTATTGTTTTTCCTGAAAAGCTGCTTTGTTTTGTGAATTACAAGTTTTATTTGGAAGCTGCTGTTAATTTTGTTTTTTTTCTTTCTACATGTCAGACAAGGCAAATTCCTGGTACTTTTTAAATCAGATGTTCCCATTCCTGAAACTTACCACATCAAACAAGGAAAAAATCCCAAGTTCTTTTTAAATCAAATTTTTATGATCGGATGGTTAACCATAAATGCACTCCATATCAGGCCTCACAGTCCCTTATAAGCAAGGGTTATAATCTGTAGTAACTAAGCTCCAAACAAGCTTAGCATTTATTGCCTATAAAGCTATATATTCTTACTATTATCTCTCCCAAACTCACCATTTTATACCTACAGACCTTTTTTGCCCCCATTTTCTCATCCTGCATTCTCTGCCCCTACCCTTCCTCTGGCTTTTTCCATATAACATTCATTTCCATAAATAATGCTGTAAGTAATACCTCTTAGTCGTCCTTCATCCAGGTCACTACTATTTTTACTCCTATACCATAAATACACTATATACTGATTCTCTGCTCTCGCACTCTGCTATCCCTTCTCAACATTCTCCAATGTTTTATCTCTGCACCTGAAGCATTCCACAGCCCATTCAAAGGTGAACACTGCAACATTTGTAAAAGTAAAGCCACACATTTTTATTATTGATTTACTTAACTATTTATTTTGTTTATTTTTACATTTATTAACTAGAAATGTTTATCCGGGAAGTTACATTTTCCACTGAGTCCCAGAGAGTTATCTACAGGCATTAGACAACCAATCAATCAATCAATCAATCAATCAATCAACAAATAAAATATTGTGAAAGAATTCATGGCAAAGTAAGGGAAGAAATGAAGGTGATATATTGACTTACTAAGTCAGGTAAATAAGTTACAAAATGTACAATACAGGATGAAAACTTTGCACTGTTTTTTTCTTCAACTTTCTAAAACATTCACTTTTTTACTGTTTTACTGTTTTACACATTTGCTCACACATTCTTTCTTATACAACACATAACATAGTAACATGCATCCTGGAGCTCCTTTCCCACTTATCAAACAGTATTTCCCATTTGATTGCATTGTTACATTCTTACATTTCATCATGTTTTTCAATAATTTGATATTGCCATCTTCCTACCATCTTCGTCTGTCTACTCTGCCTCAGTCTTGAAAAACTTCCTCTGTGCAGGGATAATGTCATATCTTAAACTCTACAATTCCATGCTTTTCTCCTTACCTTCAAACATTCCTTCCCCCCATGCTTTTTGTTCTTGTGTGAAAATTTTAGATGTGCACACTAATATCTTACCTCTGCCCCTTTTCTTTATCCATTTCCTACTACATTCTACTCCCTTTCTTCTTGCCTCATATCTGGCTGCATGAAAGTGAAAGACCAGTACTAGCAAAGTTTTTACTAAAATCTAGAACAGAAGCTGCTGTTAAAAAACAAATAATTAGTGTAGCCTACAAAATATGGCATTATAATTATGAGAATCAGTCAGAGGAGGTTAGAAAGGATTGGTAAGAGAGATTGGATAAGCAATTCACAAAGAAGCAATGAGGGGCTATATTTATGTTTCCCAAATATGTAACAAAGTCTAGAAGATTTATGATCTTTGCTTGGAAGTGTTTACATAGATATTTTTATAGCCCAAGTAGACTCCAAAGAATTTTTCGTCAGGTAGAGAGCAAATGTTGGAGATGCAATAGGGAATAAACAAGTAGCTGGGAGTGTAATGAGTTGGCAGACTATAAAGATTGCATGCACAGTGCTCTGTCAGAGATACTAGGTAAGCAAATTAGTGTAACTAAGGAAATTATTTTTTGAGCTATGATATGGTATTAGAATTGCCTAGATATAATAAGGCCTAACTGAGTCTAATTACGGTGGATGCCAAAAAAAGCAATTACTAGAAAATAGAAATCATAAAAACTTCTCTAAAAGAATACAGATTAAGACTGGAATACTCCAGGGTTGCCCTTTGTCCCCTTTATTATTTAATATCTATCTTGAACCATTGTTTTTATATATTAAACAAAATGTTTATCATAATGTCCCAATAATTTATGGAACTAAAATATTAATGTCAGCTTTTGCTCACGATCTTAGCATTTATTGTGCATCTCCATTATCAGATACTGAAAAATTATTGAAGGCTGTTAATGAGTTCTCAAAAGTGTCTAATTATAAAATTAACTTGAAAAAAAACAATATCTTCCCTTTAAAGACACCTAAACCCTTTTCGTTATTGCCCTTAGTGGGACAGGTATCATTTAAAGAAAATATTAAATATCTAGGTATTGAGTTCTCTACTGATAATAAGGACTTTTATAATAATAATATTAAAGCAATCTGGGAACAAACAATTTCTGATTTTGGGAGATGGAAAAATTTACGACTGCCAATATTAGCAAAAGTTTCAATTATCAAAATGAACATATTACCACGATTACTGTATATTTTTAGGTCAGCCAATTTATTACTTTTGACGTCGTTTTTTAAACGGATTCATAAAGAATTGGCTAAATTCATTTGGGAACCAAAGAAAACCAGGATATCTTATGATAAATTAATGACCCCAAAAATAGAGGAGGACTGGAATTACCTAATTTTGAAATGTATTATTTAATTGTAAATTCTAATAGAATTTTAAGAATTGCCAATTATGATATAAATAATACTAAGTGGACACCACCTTGGGTAGTTCTGAATTATAAATATATTCTAAAGTTAAATATCAATCCTAAAGCAATACTTTTTTTAGGTAAGGATACATTGAAATTCTATGGGATTATTGAACACATCAAAACGAACATACTCTCTTTGCATAATTTATTTCATTTATTAGATTTGACACAAAACCAAATGCAGGGCTGCTGTCAGTTAAGGCAGGAGACTCACGTTAAAAGTAAAGTAAGCACAATCCAAACACCAAATCCGTGACTCTCCAGTGGCAATAAAACGAAAGTCAAAAGTTCAAAGAATAACAAAAATGAACTTCTCTCATAAATATAAGTATAGTTTATTCCAACGAGTAAGCGCTTTCGCCAAAGGCTTCTTCAGACTCTTAATACAAAAATAAAATTCTAAAAATCACTTTTAAAACTCCCTTAAAGTCGCTATTGGACAAAGCAAGTTTGCTAATCACATGTTACATTGTCTTAAAAAGACAAGTACTGAAAAATGTTAACAATGCCAAAAGCATAAGTACTTTAAAAACACAAGTAATCTAAAAATGAACGCTTCCATCAAAAATGCATTCATCAATCAATATGTCCGTATAAGAAAGTGAAAACGTACACAACCTCTGATTCATTCTAAAATTTGTTGAACATTCTACAACGTCCTTGGTCGTTGCTGCAATTGCTAAAAGCTCTAGTTTCCTAACACCCAACGGTGTTATAAATAACAATTTAAAAAGCACAGGTACATAAATTTCATGAACACTTTACTATAGAGTCGTTGATCATAGAACTAAAAGCGTACCTTTACGCCAGTCCAATTTAACGAGTGAAATAGGCTTGACAATATCCCTCAGCGAGGATTCAAACTTCATAGTTGCATAGACAAACTGGATTCATAAATAAAAATGCCTAAACAGGAACTTCATAGATCTCTATAAAGTATTCTGTCTGTATTATACAAAAAGCGTACTCTGCAAAAACTTTGTATGCAATTGTGTTACAACCTAACCTTATGTGCAACAGTAGTGCAGACAACGTAACACGCATTTAAAGGGCTCTGAGCATCTGCCTAAAGATACATAAAAAGTATATCTAAAAAACAGCCTTGTTCTCATACAATATCGTGCATAAATAAAACAAATAATGTACGCACGATAATGTCCTACAAGCATATGTCGGTCTCAAAAAACGGAAATGAAAGCATACGACAGTGAACCATGAAAATAATAAGAATGATAAAAAATGAATAGGAATACACGAAACAGTGACCCATAAAAAATACAAACACATATAAGATGACTCCGTGACATGAAGTTAAGGGGAAACTGGCTTACCTAAATGGTATTGTAAACTACGCATCTCTTGTAAGTATGTAGTACTATCTATAAAATTACTTTAAGGTCTGATTGCTCATCTAAGACAATAAATAAAAAAACAATACATACTAACGACAAGTCAGTGCATATAAGTATTACATAACTATACTTCGATGTATTCTTTAGGGGTCCTTTATTAACATCTCAATGGATCCCTAGTCCTACCTATAGTTTAAATGACTACTCATTGGTAACAAATACAAGTAAGGATGTTTAAAAAAGTAAGAATGTTTAAAAAGACAATCTTAAACTATACCGAGTAACAACTTTTAATATCTGTTGAGAAGCTGTCACTCTGAGATCTTAAATCTGGTCACTAGTATAGAGATGGAGCTCCAAGTTCCCTACGTCTCTATATGCCTAATAATTCCTAGAGGTTGTAGATGTTAACATATTTCTTTGTGGCTGTACAGTTCAGACCAGACCCCTTATTTCCTTATGGCTATATGGTCCAGAACAGACCCCTTATTTCATTAAATATGAGGGAGGGCGTGTGTTATCATCTACGTAACCTTCTATTTTTCAAAAATGGCTTTAATTGCACTTTGTCGTTAAGGCCTGGTAGTCTATCAGACCTTAATCTTATAATCCATCGTGACTCTTGTTCTAGGGTTTTATTAATTAAGTCACCACCTCTAAAACCCTCAAAAACACATTGGATGACACAGAATTTGAAATTATGACTAGTGCCTGCTAATCTATTAACCATTACAAACTACAAAAATCATCCGAATTTAAGAAGCATTTTATGCAGACCTAAATACCTGTCTAAAAGTAGGCCTATATATGACAAAAACACTGTACCCTGTGGTCATTGTAAGCAATGTATCTACATTAATAAAAATACCATCTTTGAGCATCCTGTTACAGGACGCATTTATAACTTTAGAACTAACACGAACTGCGAAAGTAAAAATGTAGTATACATGGCCACATGTACAATTTGTAATGGTTATTATATTGGGAAAACCAATAGGTCACTTAAGGAAAGAGTTAGGGAACACACTTACCATATCAGAATAGGCACTGAAACCAACGCCCTAGCCAGACACAATAGATTAGCAGGCACTAGTCATAATTTCAAATTCTGTGTCATCCAATGTGTTTTTGAGGGTTTTAGAGGTGGTGACTTAATTAATAAAACCCTAGAACAAGAGTCACGATGGATTATAAGATTAAGGTCTGATAGACTACCAGGCCTTAACGACAAAGTGCAATTAAAGCCATTTTTGAAAAATAGAAGGTTACGTAGATGATAACACACGCCCTCCCTCATATTTAATGAAATAAGGAGTCTGTTCTGGACCATATAGCCATAAGGAAATAAGGGGTCTGATCTGAACTGTACAGCCACAATGAAATATGTTAATATCTACAACCTCTAGGAATTATCGGGCATATAGAGACGTAGGGAACTTGGAGCTCCATCTCTATAATAGTGACCAGATTTAAGATTTCAGAGTGACAGCTTCTCAACAGATATTAAAAGTTGTTACTCGGTATAGTTTAAGATTGTCTTTTTAAACATCCTTACTTTTTTAAACATCCTTACTTGTATTTGTTACCATTAAGTAGTCATTTAAACTGTAGGTAGGACTAGGGATCCATTGAGAAGTTAATAAAGGACCCCTAAAGAATATATCGAAGTATAGTTATGTAATATTTATATGCACTGACTTGTCGTTAGTACGTATTGTTCTTTTATTTATTGTCTTAGATGAGCAATCAGACCTTAAAGTAATTTTATAGATAGTACTACACACTTACAAGAGATGCGTAGTTTACAATACCATTTAGGTAAGCCAGTTTCCCCTAACTTCATGTCATGGAGTCATTTTAGATGTGTTTGTATTTTTATGGGTTACTGTTTTGTGTATTCCTATTTTTATCATTCATACTATTTTCATGGTTCACTGTTGTATGTTTTCATTTCCGTTTTTAGAGACCGACATATGCTTGTAGGACATTATCGTACGTATATTATTTGTTTTATTTATGCACGATATTGTATGAGAACAAGGCTGTTTTTTAGATATACTTTTTATGTATCTTTAGGCAGATGCTCAGAGCCCTTTAAATGCGTGTTACGTTGTCTGCACTACTGTTGCACATAAGGTTAGGTTGTAACACAATTGCATACAAAGTTTTTGCAGAGTACGCTTTTTGTATAATACAGACAGAATACTTTATAGAGATCTATGAAGTTCCGGTTTAGGCATTTTTATTATGACTCCAGTTTGTCTATGTAACTATGAAGTTTGAATCCTCGCTGAGGGATATTGTCAAGCATATTTCACTCGTTAAATTGGACTGGCGTAAAGGTACGCTTTCAGTTCTTTGATCAACGACTCTATTGTAAAGTGTTCATGAAATTTATGTACCTGTGCTTTTTAAATTTTTATTTATAACACCGTTGGGTGTTAGGAAACTAGAGCTTTTAGTAATTACAGCAACGATCAAGGACATTGTAGAATGTTCAACAAATTTTAGAATGAATCAGAGGTTGTGTACGTTTTCACTTTCTTATACGGACATATTGATTGATGAATGCATTTTTGATGGAAGCGTTCATTTTTAGATTACTTGTGTTTTTTAAAGTACTTATGCTTTTGGCACTGTTAACATTTTTTCAGTACTTGTCTTTTTAAGACAATGTAACATGTGACTAGCAAACTTGCTTTGTCCAATAGCGACTTTAAGGGAGTTTTAAAAGTGATTTTTAGAATTTTATTTTTGTATTAAGAGTCTGAAGAAGCCTTTGGCGAAAGCGCTTACTCGTTGGAATAAACTATACTCATATTTATGAGAGCAGTCCATTTTTGTTATTCTTTGAACTCTTGACTTTCGTTTTATTGCCACTGGAGAGTCACGGATTTGGTGTTTGGATTGTGCTTAATTTATTAGATTTGGTTCAACATATGATGGTTTTTCAACCCTTTCATAAGAATCCTAATTTAAAATTGAATAATCAACTAATTGATCTCAACAAGTTTCCATTGATAGTTAATCTAACTTTGATTGATATATATAAACATCTTGACAGTTCGGCCAACCAAATAAGACAAGAACTTAACTTACCTAAAAATTATCTGGTTATTCTGAGGCAAATTAGAGAACTCACTATAAGCTATTTTAAAAGTTTTAAACTGGAAGAAGAGGCTATTAATAGATGCTCTTTGTTGTGGCAAGCTCTCCAACAGGATCTTAAATATATCACGACAGCAAATCAATTAATTAAAGAATTTCAATTTCATGATAAAATTTTGTTATCAAACTACTGGGAAGAGAAAATCTTACTGATAGATAGAAGTAATATGTTAAAAGCAATTGACTTGACCATCAAATCTACTTCTCTTCAAAAATTAATATATACCCAGTCGATGATTTGGAACAATGCATATTATACACGTCTTACCCTGCATAAATTTAATCCCAAAAATTCACCAACTTGTCCATACGGTAAGAATCAACCAGCTGATCTTCTTCATATGTTTTGGAGTTGTAAATGTATTTTCAAACTTTGGAATTCCCTTAAGATCCAGCTTCAAAAGGTGGGTTACCAGAGTACAACGTTATCATGGAAATTTATGATTCTGCATATTCCCCCGAGAGAGATCCCTAAATCACAAATTATTATATATATTAAGATTTTTCTATTAATGAAGCTTTATATAGCTTCAAATTGGTTAGACCCATCTAAAACTTCATGGCAGAACTTTAGAGTTCTAGCGACAAAACATATATTGGCTCATAAATTACTATTAAACCCACAAAATAAAAATGTTAATAATCCAAAAATTTGGGAACAGATTTTTAATATTATACTAGCATAGTATTTTCAACTTGGAAATATTAATAATTATTTATGTGTGTGGAGAGAATTTAGTAATCAACTGTCTATTACTTGCATTTATTCTTATGCTTTTTTATATTTAACTGTATAGCAAAAGAAACTGCTCTTTCCAATGGAGACTGCTCATCACAAGCCAAGAATAGTAAGTACAAAAACACGCTCAGTCTCACCACAGAAACGGCAAAAAGGCAATAAAATGTAACAAACTTTAATAGAGACTAGCGCCACAGATAGTAAATACGCTTCTTCAGATCATGAATTACAAAAAGAACTGAAAGATTTTATACACTAGTACTGTGACTCAGTCACATCAAATTGAACCAGCTAAAATCAATTATTCAATCAAGTTAAACACAGCAATTGATTAACTAGCTATGCAACAAAAAGGAGGGAAGAAAAAAGCTTGTTCAAGTTCAGGTTTAAAAAATTCCCAACTTTTAAATATGAAGCAACATTCTGGTAAACAATTCCATTAGAATATTAATAATCTAAAAATTTTAAATCATCATTTGGTATATATAAAAGTTAAAGCATACACTCATTAAACTCATGTGTTCAAGAGTTCTTTTTAAAAAAACATTTGTTATAAAAGGAAAATATAATCTGTAATATAAACAATTACACAATAATAAACTATTATTAAAAACATTGAATAAGTTACAAATATAAATATAAATGCAAGATCTGGAAATATAAAATGACCCTAAATTAATTATTATTTATTTATGCTCTTATATATTAGGGCATATGTCAAAACTACATAAAGCATATAAGTGCATATATGAACAACAATATTCAAAACTCCAAGTGACTACATATATCTAGTGGTCATTACTAAACCATTATACAATCTATGAAATATATAAATTATCTGCGTGAAGCTAAAAAAGACCTTATGGAGACATAGGCATTAAGTCCTGGCGAGTGATGTGCTTTTAGTTTAAAAATCCACTCTAGCTCTTTGTTTTCTAAGTAATTCATATAATCTCCACCTCTGTTCCCTGGAAGTACTACCTGCAAAACACTAAAAGAGAAGGCATGGCCAAAATTCACGGAAATATGTTTGGCTAGTGCATTGAGTTCATTTTTACACCTGATGTCATAGAGGTGGTTGTATATCCTCTGCTTGAGTTTATGTTTTGTAAGTCCTATATAAAACACAGGACATTCATTGCAGGAAGCTAGATAAATCAAACCAGCTGTCTCACAAGTTGCATAGCAATTTGGTTTCATACAAATACCTAATGTAGGGTGAATAAACTCAGAATCAGTGGATATATGTTGACAATAGTTGCATTTTCTACAAGGGAACGTACCTAATTGTCCCAAAACTGCTAGATGGTCTAAAACATTACTCCCTACATTCTTGCATAACAGCTTTTTCAGAGACTTATTGTTTCTATAAGTAAAACTAGGGGTGTGACCAACAATCTTAGCTGTCTTGTCATCAATGGTCAACACACACCATGTTCTTATAAATGATATTCTTGATAGCAGTACTATCATTAATGTATGTTGTAATAAAACTAAGTCTCTCCATGAAATTCGTCTTAATTTTATGTTTATTGTTACTACAGTAAGTCTTACTATATTTATAGGGCATGGTATATCCCAAATCTTGAGCTTCTCCTGTAACCTGAGATCTGATTTTCTTTACCATGAAGGCGTCATAGCCCCTCTCAACAAAAATTCTCTCCATGTTATCAAGTTCCATCAACCGATCCCTTTCTTGCTTACAAATCTTTAACAACCTATTAAATTGACTCTTTACTATGCCCTTAAAAACATGACGAGGATGCATACTATCAAACTGAAGTATAGCATTCTTTCAACATTGCTTCCTGTAGAGGGTTGAAGTCAGTCTACCCTCCTGTATATTCAAACTAACATCAAGAAACTGACTGATTCATAGGAAGCATCAAATGTAAACCTAAGAAAATTATTTGTAGTTTCTAGATATTTCATGAAAGTCTCAAACTCAGTAAGAGTTCCATTCCAGACGATCAGGACATCATCCACAAAACGTCTGTAAATCAGCACCTTGCTGAAATCTCTATGAGTGAAGAGAAACTCTTTCTCCCATTGATAGACTACTAAGTTTGCATAAGTGTTAGCACATGGGGTGCCCATGGCCACACCAGCTTGTTGTAAATATAGGTCATCCCCATGTGCAAACACATTATGCGACAAAACCAAATCTAATAACTGACAAATGAGAATTTCTTGATTGCGGTCTATGGTGGGAAAACATTGGAACAACATTCTGATGGCTTCAATGCCTTCATTATTAGGAATACATGTGAATAGATCTTTCACATCCATAGTTATTAATAGATGTTCTCCTTTCCGAAATTCCAAATTAATGTTATCTAACAGATCCAGAAGTTCATAAGTATCTTTCAAAATGGTAGAGATGTTATCAACAAATGGTCTCAGTGTCTTCTCTAAAAATACTGAGACATTCTCTGTAACCCATTTATCACCGCTAACAATAGGTTTTAGTGGAGGGGGATCCATGGCTTTATGCATTTTAGGCAAGCCTTTAATCACTGGTGTTTTGGGGTTTTCATTGTAAAAGAAGTCATATAGCTCTTTCGTTATCTGACGGCACATCAACAAATCATAAAATGTGTCATTTACTTCTTTGACTATGTTGTTTAACTTCAAAGCATTAATTTTTACATAAGTGTTAAAGTCACTAAGCATATTAGCCATGGAATCTCTATAATCATCAGTATTCAACAGCACTACTCCCCCTCCCTTGTCAGCGGGTCTTATGGTGAGGGCTGGGTTAGAGGAAAGTTTGTGAAGTGAACATCTCTCTTTTGGCTTCATATTGAAGTATAAACATTTTCTAGCTCCACTAAAAAAATACTCATATAAATCTCTTTCACACATCCTAACAAAATTATCAACATGTGCTGGTAATGCTGGTGAATAAGTACTCTTACGTTTACATATATGGTTTCCTATTATACAATCATTAACGTTGCCTTCTGTTTTATCAAAAAAACATAGTTTAAGGGCTACTGTGCGCTCAAATACACGTAAATCAATCAATAGGTCATGCAGCACACTGCCCTGCAAAGGAATAAAGGATAAGCCTTTATTTAAAACGTTAATGTCAGATGGAGTAAGCACAAACCTGGAAAGGTTGAAAAACAGGTTTGTTACTGTCTTTGTCTTCTCCTTTGTTGCTGCTGATAGTCTCCCGATAGTTTCCGTTTTCTTCTGTCCCAACTTCTGGAACGATCCCGTTGGAACACATTGTTCTTGATGGGAAGAGGTAAAAAACGGTCATTACCATCAGAACCATACTTACGTATGGCCCCTAAGTCCCTGAGTGTAAGGGAATTATGATTAGCTTCCTGATTAGGTAACGGTGTGGATACAGTTACTTCAGCCCCTCTAGAAGGAAGCATTTCAGGAGGAGTGACAAAAGGAGTATTAGAACTACCCCCAGAGCTCAGAGATCTTGCTTCTGCTGAGGAAGAGGCACAAACGCCAGCTGCTACAAGCGTAGTATCATTGGACACTGTATTGCGAGCAGAACTGCCCGCCAAAGTAGCGCGATCTGATCTCTTCTGCCAAACAAACACGCCCCCTGTTGAAAAATCCTGGAAATCGCGCTGCAATTTCTTATGTTTGATTTGCTGAAGTTTAATAGAGTAGGCATCCACTTGGGCATAGATGCTATCAAGTTTCTTAATACAAGAGTCATTTTTAAAGCTGTCACGAATCTCAGTTTTCAATCTGGACACTTTGGATAACAGTTCTTGTTCGATAGGCTTGAAATAGTCAATAAGCAACTGTACATATTTGAAGCTAGCATCCAGATTGATGTCTTGCCATAGTTTTAACAAAACTGGATGGCTCTCCCCATATGTAGGCATGCAGAGGATCCGCATGCCTCTGGGGTCGAGCCGAAAATGCAGGCAAGCCTCCATGTGTTTCCTTTGCCAAACTAGACGTTGCAGCCTAAATAAATCATTCTCCAGCTGTCTGGATAAAGAATTAAATTGTTCCAGATTGTCTATGTCATTATCTATATTCATAGGGGTCAGTACTTGCAAGTCCAGAGCCAATAAAGGATTAACATTATTGTTGGTAATACTTGTCCATCTGTTGGAAACTGTATTGGTCCTCGGTTCCGGATTGTAGTCCAGTTCAACGTTCGTGTTAGCCATGCTGTGTGGAGAAGCAGTTAAATAAACAAAATAGTATAGCAAAAGAAACTGCTCTTTCCAACGGAGACTGCTCGTCACAAGCCAAGAATAGTAAGTACAAAAACACGTTCAGTCTCACCACAGAAATGGCAAAACAGCAATAAAATGTAACAAACTTTAATAGAGACTAGCGCTTTCGCGTATAGTAAATACGCTTCTTCAGATCATGAATTACAAAAAGAACTGAAAGATTTTATACACTAGTACTGTGACTCAGTCACATCAAATTGAACCAGCCAAAATCAATTATTCAATCAAGTTAAACACAGCAATTGATTAACTAGCTATGCAACAAAAAGGAGGGAAGAAAAAAGCTTGTTCAAGTTCAGGTTTAAAAAATTCCCAACTTTTAAATATGAAGCAACATTCTGGTAAACAATTCCATTAGAATATTAATAATCTAAAAATTTTAAATCATCATTTGGTATATATAAAAGTTAAAGCATACACTCATTAAACTCATGTGTTCAAGAGTTCTTTTTAAAAAAACATTTGTTATAAAAGGAAAATATAATCTGTAATATAAACAATTACACAATAATAAACTATTATTAAAAACATTGAATAAGTTACAAATATAAATATAAATGCAAGATCTGGAAATATAAAATGACCCTAAATTAATTATTATTTATTTATGCTCTTATATATTAGGGCATATGTCAAAACTACATAAAGCATATAAGTGCATATATGAACAACAATATTCAAAACTCCAAGTGACTACATATATCTAATGGTCATTACTAAACCATTATACAATCTATAAAATATATAAATTATCTGCGTGAAGCTAAAAAAGACCTTATGGAGACATAGGCATTAAGTCCTGGTGAGTGATGTGCTTTTAGTTTAAAAATCCACTCTAGCTCTTTGTTTTCTAAGTAATTCATATACTCTCCACCTCTGTTCCCTGGAAGTACTACCTGAAAAACCCTAAAAGAGAAGGCATGGCCAAAATTCACGGAAATATGTTTGGCTAGTGCGTTGAGTTCATTTTTACACCTGATGTCATAGAGGTGGTTGTATATCCTCTGCTTGAGTTTACGTTTTGTAAGTCCTATATAAAACGCAGGACATTCATTGCAGGAAGCTAGATAAATCAAACCAGCTGTCTCACAAGTTGCATAGCAACTTGGTTTCACACAAATACCTAATGTAGGGTGAATAAACTCAGAATCAGTGGATATATGTTGACAATAGTTGCATTTTCTACAAGGGAACCTACCTAATTGTCCCAAAACTGCTAGATGGTCTAAAACATTACTCCCTACATTCTTGCATAACAGCTTTTTCAGAGACTTATTGTTTCTATAAGTAAAACTAGGGGTGTGACCAACAATCTTAGCTGTCTTGTCATCAATGGTCAACACACCCCAGTTCTTATAAATGATATTCTTGATAGCAGTACTATCATTAGTGTATGTTGTAATAAAACTAAGTCTCTCCATGAAATTCGTCTTAATTTTATGTTTATTGTTACTACAGTAAGGCTTACTATATTTATAGGGCATGGTATATCCCAAATCTTGAGCTTCTCCTGTAACCTGAGATCTGATTTTCTTTACCATGAAGGCGTCATAGCCCCTCTCAACAAAAATTCTCTCCATGTTATCAAGTTCCATCAACCGATCCCTTTCTTGCCTACAAATCTTTAACAACCTATTAAATTGACTCTTTACTATGCCCTTAAAAACATGACGAGGATGCATACTATCAAACTGAAGTATAGCATTCTTCCAACATTGCTTCCTGTAGAGGGTTGAAGTCAGTCTACCCTCCTGTATATTCAAACTAACATCAAGAAAACTGACTGATTCATAGGAAGCATCAAATGTAAACCTAAGAAAATTATTGGTAGTTTCTAGATATTTCATGAAAGTCTCAAACTCTGTAAGAGTACCATTCCAGATGATCAGGACATCGTCCACAAAACATCTGTAAATCAGCACCTTGCTGAAATCTCTATGAGTGAAGAGAAACTTTTTCTCCCATTGATAGACTACTAAGTTCGCATAAGTGTTGGCACATGGGGTGCCCATGGCCACACCAGCTTGTTGTAAATATAGGTCATCCCCATGTGCAAACACATCATGCGACAAAACCAAATCTAATAACTGACAAATGAGAATTTCTTGATTGCGGTCTATGGTGGGAAAACATTGGAACAACATTCTGATGGCTTCAATGCCTTCATTATTAGGAATACATGTGAATAGATCTTTCACATCCATAGTTATTAATAGATGTTCTCCTTTCCGAAATTCCAAATTAATGTTATCTAACAGATCCAGAAGTTCATAAGTATCTTTCAAAATGGTAGAGATGTTATCAACAAATGGTCTCAGTGTCTTCTCTAAGAATACTGAGACATTCTCTGTAACCCATTTATCACCACTAACAATAGGTCTTAGTGGAGGGGGATCCATGGCTTTGTGCATTTTAGGCAAGCCTTTAATCACTGGTGTTTTGGGGTTTTCATTGTAAAAGAAGTCATATAGCTCATAGTCATACTGTATTAGGAGGTAGTAAGTATATCTGTGTATCTAAAAAGGAAATAGAAGACCCTATTCCAGACAAAATCAAGTTAAAAAAACCTAAACTGTCTCGAATTATATTTAGAACTAAGAGAACTTAAATGGCAATTACTGCTTAATTCTGAAACATACCCTGGTCTGAATGAAAGTTTTAATATTAAATGCGCTTTAAAATGGAAGATTTAATTCTATTTTGACAGTTGTTCTATTTTGACAGTTGCTTTCTTTCTACAAAATGTGTTTGCATCCATCCATGACCTTTGACACACTTCTTAGTCACCACTTGTACAGTTATATGAATATTCATTTCTCCTACATGCATATTTAGTGCGCACACTGTACATTTGTTCAATGATTAGCTAACACAAGGGAGTGTTTATTTAATATTCATGCCCCTGTCATTCATAAGTATGTTCATGGTTATTGTGTTTAGATGATTGGCACAGTTTAAATATTGTCTGGTTGTACTATTGGTTACTGTACTAATAAGTTATAAGTTCATTGTTTTTTTGTTTACATGTGACTCTAGTTACATATAATGTAAGTATTGTTGACTATAGGTTATTCTGATGAAGCTCTTCCACCTGAATAAGAGCGAAAGCTTAATCATCTATTCAGTGTCTGAGTTTTTATTTCCTTTCTACTAGCTCAGTATTAATTACTACGCCTAAAAGAAGTCTGAATTTATATATATATATATATATATATATATATATATATATATATCTTTAAATTTACTATCCAGTAATTGATTTAACACTAAAGTTTCAGAGTTTCAATTTTATTATTATTATTATTAAATTTCAGCAGCGATACTTTTTGAAACTTTTCAATTTCATCATCTATTTCTTCAATTGAATAACTTAAATCTCCTATGGTTTAGCAAGATATCATCTGCAGGAAGATGTATTTTCAATTGTCAATCCTTGTTAATTGAGAATCCATTAATTTTTTTCATTGCTTCTTATACTATTAGCTAAGGGTTTCATAACTAATGTAAATAGTAGAGGGGACAATAAACACCCTTGCATTGTGCCTTTTTTTAAAGTGAATCTTGAGAAACATAAGATACAATTTTAACATATGCTATAGAGTCTCTATGCAGGTGTTTTAATATTCCAATAAATTGTTCTGGAAATGCAAACACTTCTACAGTTTTAAACAAGTAGTTCCAACCCACAACATTTTTTCACATGTTTTTGTATGATTTTCTGTGGAAATTATATTTTATCTTGTGCATTCACATGTCTGCCATATGCAGGTATATGTAATGCATATCTTTCTCATAAGCAGTTATTTGCCCACAAGTATTCTACCTTATTCTTTATAACTTGCATTTTTAAAAATTTCCATCAAATAGCTATTTACTCATCAACTCTGTATTAGATATTACGGCATTTGTATGTATTTCTTAACTTATGCTCTTTTATTAATCTTACATAGTAGATATTTCATTCCTTCTTATTAATTCTAGTATTACAAAAAATCTTGACTATCCTGCTTGTTTAATTTGAATGTGTGTTTTTAGTTTAGGAATTGTGAACTGCTGCGCTAATAAAGCTTCACATCCTGACATTAGAAAATGACAACTCACAGCACACAGTAGCTGCTAATTTGCTCTGTAACTTTTGCATTCTTCTAACTTTACTTCATCCCATTAATATGTACAGTTAGAGTTCATAACACTATTGCATAAGCTATTAACATCCAGCAAAATGTAAGCAAATTATATGTCAGCAACAATTCAATATAAGACATTACTATAGCTTTTGTTTTGCCAATTTTTCAGATGTAAGAAAAAAACAAAAAAATATTTTGAGTAGATTTCATATATATTAAATATATTATAAATAAATTTAAAAAAAGAAAGAAAAAGAAATCTCCTTTCTCTTTTTACAGAGTGATGAACTTTGATGTAGATTTTCCTCAAAACAACTTAAAAAGTAGGCAGAATGCAAGGCAAGCAATAATTCAGTATTGTTCTCAAGCTTTTTTAAAGTGTTACTTGCTTCATAAACAATCTTTGAAAGGAATTTGTTACACAGGAGCAAAGAAAACAAAACCACCAGCACTTTATCACTTCTAATTAGTATATTACTTAGATCTAAGCTAATCGGAAGAATGGCACTGACAAACTCGGATCTGTAATATATAACATTAAGTATCCTGTTTTTTGCTTATTTTTACAAGTTATTTATAGCACTTTTATTGTCTGTTGCATACTTTTCTAGCTAGTTTCACTGTGTGTGAGGTATTAACTGGAAATTGTCTACATTTATTAAGCATCTGTTTGGGCTTTTTGTTCTGATTTCCTGCCAGGGAGTGTATCATATAACTTGTTTGCAGTTAAAAGCTTTCTCTAGAGTCTCCTTGCTCATTTATCTGTTTAAAATGTTCATTTAAAGGTTCACTGCTGCTTTTCTGCTTTGATAAACATTTCTGCAGTTTTGTTCTACCTAGGTAGTGTGGGTATTTATAGCATTGTCCATATTCAGGCTTGCGTTTTGGGCCTTGTTGTTTGTGGAGGCTGTGAGACTGAGCACATGTTCAAGGCCATCTTAGTTTAGCCAAAGCCATATTACATTTCAGTGAGAGTGGATTGTTTATGGTCATTGGCTGATTGGGGTTACCTGGACTATGGCTTGGAGTAAGCAACTCATTGGTTCTTTCGAGCTTTTTTTAAAGTTGTTACAGGTTTCAACTTTCTGTTACCTAAGAAGTTAACTTGTGAGTGTTTCTGCCATTTCAAACTGAGCTAATCGGAGGAAGGGCACTGAGCAAACTGAGTTATTTATAGCACTTTTATTGTCTGCTGAATACTTTTCTAGCTAGTTTCACTGTGTGTGAGGTATTAACTGGAAATTGTCTACATTTATTAAGCATCTGTTTGGGTTTTTTGTTCTGATTTCCTGCCAACGAATATATCATATAACCTGTTTGCAGTTAAAAGCTTTCTCTTGAGTCTCCTTACTCCTTTATCTGTTTAAAAATTTAATTTAAAGGCTCACTGCTGCTTTTCTGCTTTGATAAACATTTCTGCAGTTTTTTTTCTACCTAAGTAGTGTGGGTATTTGTATCATTGGTGGCTTTGCAGTTGCCCGCCCCTAAATTTGATCTGGGACACTCCTCCCAGTCTAGTGTCATTACCTCATTCTACCTAATCCAGGGAGAACATTTGAAAAGGTCAACCCACTTACTTTCTGCTCCTCCTTTCCCCTTTCCACTTTACAAAATAAAAATTTAAGCTTGTTTCCTGCCTTTCCTGTAAGTAGTCTAGTCCAGATACAGATTTGCTGTATTCTGGACTGTTTGTAAGCTTCTGAGCCCCAAGCCTTTCTGTGTTGGAGGGAAGCCTTCTAGCTTAATTTAGTTTCTTAGAACTAGCCAGTTTTTAGTTTCAGCACTCAAATCTGTTTCTTTGAGCTCAACACTTGTTCAGAAGTCATTGTAAGCACTAAGTAAGCTACAAATTACTACAGCACTTACCTTTCCTCACTTGTCTAGAGGAAAACAGTTTTTAGTACTTAATAAATAAGCACCTATCCAGGCACGTCTAAGGGTCAGCCCCCAGTGTTTTATCCTGTCTACCTGATGAATCTGGGCATCTTGGGGCAATGCAGCAATTGCCTCATGTACACAGACAACCCTCTCCTCCTACCACCCAACTCTACAATCTGTGAGAGATGCATTTGCATAGCCAAACTGGAAGCAAACCTCTCTTCACCCAAGACTGGACTAGAGAGTCAAGAGGAGAAGATAAACACTTGCACCACACCACACTCATCACATAGTCCCTCAAAACCTACACCACCAAAACACACACATAGAAACACAAAACACACACCTACATTCATGGAGGCTCTCAATAAAAATCTACCCAAGCAACAGGGGCCTCCAAAACAGAAACGCAAGCAACCTCCACCCCCCCAACACAACCCAAATGACACATAGCCCACAAATTCAGTGTGCCACTCAACTACAGCCTACAAAGCATAACAACGTACCAAACACTCTAGTCATAGGTGACTCTATAGTCAGGCACACTGATGTTCCACTCACCAGGCTAAACAAGGAGAAAGTTACAGTCAGCTGCCTGTCAGGTGCCAGGATCCACCACATAATGCATGCACTCAGGTCACTCCACAACAAGTACAAATATGACTCTGTCATTATCCATGTTGGTGTGAATGACCTGAGATGTACCTCCCGGGACTATATGAAAAGAGACATGGAGGAGCTGTCCGATCTTGTAGCCCAGACAGGTATGACCCCAGCCCTGAACAGCATCCTGTCATCACCCAGAATGATACCACAGTACAAGGACAAAATGATTGACTTCAACAATTGGCTAAGCTTTTGGTGCCATTCTAAGGTGATCCAGTATCTGTCTGCCTGGGATGACATGATCGACAAACCACAATGCTTTGCCAGAGATGGCCTGCACCTGTCACCCTTGGGATTCTGGATACTGGCTAAGGATCTTGCCACCCTTATAGTGCCTTTTCAAATGACAAATTCACCACCGTAACAGGTACAAGCAAGCAAAATCTGAGGGTAATGCTACTCAATGCTAGAAGTCTAAACCTCAAAATGCACTCACTCGAGACTCCTTAAAATGGAGAACATTGACATCTGTGCAGTGACAGAGACCTGGTTCAAGGCTCCAGAGAGCACCACTGCATTACCAGGCTATAATTCATACCACACCTTTCGGCCACCTAACCTTGACCAAAACACTAAAGGTGGAGGCGTGTCCATATTCATTAATGATATCCACACCTCCAGGCTAGTTGCTCAGCATAATGCATCCGAGATTATCCAAGTGCAACTAACTCTGGGCAAAACCACAATCCAAATTGTAGCTTGCTACAGATACCCCACCATGCTCCAGGATTCCCACTCCTCATTTCTTGATACACTGGAAAATATTAGGGTACAACCTAACACCCTAATAATGGGCAAATTCATCTACCCCACCATTTACTGGGAAAACTACTCATGTATCAATTATCTACACCCCCAGGGGCAGCAATATCCTAGACCTGGTCATTACCAACATGGGCAACTGGTGTTCCATACCAAAGGTCAATTCCTCGATGGTCAGATCCAACCACAAGCTAATCACCCTAGACATCCACATCCTGCCCCCGACACCCCATTAGGGAAACCACCATAAATAATTTCTCCAAAGCCAGCTTCACGCTTCTAAGACATAAGTGGCAAACTTCACAACACCCATGCTGACGGACAATAGAGGTACGACTGCTGAATCCTACACATATGCACTTTATAAGCACTTACACGAGTGCATGGATCATGCAATCCCTAACAGAACCAAGATGCTATCCTCCAAAAAAAGGAAGCCAATCTGGTGGTCCCCTGCCATAAAGAAACTCTACAATAGAAGAAAGAAACTGCTGCAAAAGAGAGTAAAATCCCATGACTGGAGGAACTCCCTGGTCAGCCTCAGTAAGAAGCTGAGATCTCTCATAAAATCCTCCAAAGCTAGTTATGAAAACAAAATCGCCACTGATTCTAGAGACAACCACAAAGCATTCTATAGTTATGTCAAGAATCTCAATGGGAACACTTAGATCTGCTCTAAGTTACGGCACATTGGCACTAAATATACAGAACCAACTGATATTGCCAACATCCTGGCAGATAGGTTCAGTGCTAACTTTACCCCCCTCTCATCCCATAAAGGGCCCATCTCTATACCCGAAGAATGCAAATTTCTGTCATCACGGCTGCACAGATAAAAAACACACTCTCCAAAGCCAAGAACACAGCATCCATGGGACCTGACAACATCTCAGGCTGTGCTCTACATGAACTACAGAATGAACTGGCACCCCACCTAAACACCATATTCAATCATAGCCTCACCTCAGGCTTTGTACCCACTGAATGGCACACAGTGAGGGTTATCCCACTCCACAAAGGGGGAGTCACCACGAACTCCAGGAACTACTGCCCCATTAGCCTGACAAGCCTGGTCTGCAAGACTATGGAATGTATCATCATGGAGCTTATAAACAATGACATTGGTAATCTCCAAATTCTGGGCCCCACCCCAGTTCGGGTTTCTAAAAGGCAGCTCATGTCTCCTAAATCTGATAGACTTCTTTGTAGTGGTCACCAAAGACATTGATGAGGGTAAGGTGGCTCACACAGCCTATCTAGATCTTGCCAAGGCTTTCGACACCATCCTCCACTCTGGAATTATAGATAAACTCACCAAGCTAGGTATACATCCCTATGTCACAAAATGGGTTGCCAACTGGCTCACTGACAGAACCCACACTGTGAAAGTAGCAGACTCCAAATCCAACTTCAGACCAGTGACAAGTGGAGTACCACAGAGTTCAGTCCTGGGTCCTCTCCTGTTTGGTATCTACTTCTTTGAAGTACAGGCTAACACAGAAGGTCTTTGGCTAATGAAGTTCGCAGATGACTGCAAACTATGAACCATAATCAAAACTCCTAACGATGTGGACATCCTACAAAAGGGTCTCACTGAGACAGATGCCTGGTGTCAAAGCCATGGTCTCAAGCTCAATGCCAAAACGTGCATTGTCATCCCTTTTGGTAAAAACTCTGTACCCATGAACTACCACATAGGTGGTGGTCTACTTAACACTGAAAGTGTGATAAGAGACCGTGGGACACAGGTTGACAGTAGTCTCTCCTTTGATAATCACATCACCACAGTAGTCAGAAAAATCCTTCTATGTGGCACACCTCATCACAAAAGGTTTCTCATCCAGGAAAAAAAAGATCATTGTTCCCCATCCACTTGTCACGCATTAGACCCATTATAGAGTGCAATGCCCCTTTTGGTATGTACCTCATAAGACATCTACAACAACTGGAAAGGCCGGAGAAATACCTCACAAAGAGGATTACTGGCCTCAAACAGATGCTCTACGCAGACCATCTCAAAAAACTCTAGCTTTACTCTGTCGCATATCGCCTACTTAGAGGTGATCTCTGCATAACATACAAAGCTATGTCCAACCCACAGCTGTTGAACATGCTCCACTTAAAGAAATCCCAATCCCTCCGAGCTACATGCTCTAGGGACCTAAACCTTGTCACCACAATAAACAGAACATGCTGGAGGGATAGATTCCTGTCCCAGAGACTTCCCATACTCTGGAACAAACTACCTATCTATATCAAATAAAGCTCCTTATTAGCAAAATTAGAAAAATCTTGATGATTGGATGGGAGATAGGAAATTCACCCCGGGGATCACTTCTGTGGCTCTGCTCAACAGGGGCACAGGAAAATAATTTTCTTGAGTGGAGAAAGCCAAGATACCATTTGGCTAGGCTTATATAGGCCCTAGGGCCAATAGCCTAGTACCTACTATGAATCTGACATTCAGTTAACCCAGCAATGCACATACTAAACAAAGTTAAATAAATAAGATAAAATTCTTAATTTATATAATCTGAAAGTTACTCATTTTATTGCTGATAATTTAATGACATTCTCTTAAAAGAAGTATTTTCTTAACATTTATAAATACATTTATAAGTTTAGTTAAATAAGATATGTTAAGTCTTTAATTGTAAATATTATTGTAAAACAGTAAAATTAACCATTTGTAGTCCTTATCATGAAATATGTTTTCGTTTAAAATATAAATACATACTCACATATGTTTTGAAGCTTGAAGTCCGATACAAATCTTTTACTTAAAGGGTAAATGTATTGTTTTAGAACATAAAAGTCATGTAGTTGAAGAACAAAAGTCACTTGTTTTAAGCTTTTATTTTAATTTTAGAAGCAGTTTTCCAGGAATTCAGCTCGCTCTGTGTCTTGAAGAATATATTGTTCCAATCCATTTCTTCAGTATTATTAAGGATTGTATTTTTGTTGACAAAAATGGATGCCTCCTCCACTGTGTCAAATATTTTAGTTCCTTCATAAAGAAATAATTTGATCTTTGCAGGAAACACCAAAGTGGCTTTAATATTGTTCTTTTAAAGTTCCTTGATCAGTGGTAAGCAGGATTTTCTTTTACTCATTACTTTACTGGAATAATCATTGTCAAATCTAACTACATGTTCCACTATTTTAATAGGTGGGCTGGACCATGCTGTTTTTAATATTTGATATTTTTTCTAAACTAAACATAAACTTAACTATAATTGAACATGGTGGTGGGCTTTCCTTCTTCAAAGGTGATCTTAGAGATCTATGTGCTCTTTTGATTCCAAAAGATAAAGTTTCAGGTAAATTTAATGTTTTATGTAGCCAGGTTGTTAAGTTTATATTGTCTGCATCATACTTTTCAGGTATACCATAAATTTTAATGTTATTTTTGTTTTAGTTTATCTTCTAAATCAGCAGCTTTGTCTATGAGCCAGTTATTTTGTTTTAGAAGAATTTCAGTCTGAGACTCACTTTCAGTTATTCTACTTAATGTTTCATCCATACTGCTTATCTGTGCACTCTTGTTTCATAAAATTTTCTAAATGCTCCATCTTCTTTCCAGTCTCCAGTTTGTCCATTTTAAGTAATACACCCTGCATACTAGATATTAGTAACTGCATGTCTTTTTAACACAAGAATCCTGTTTACCATTTTTTGAGTGGTTCATGTCTCTTGTCTCTTAACAAGGCATTTGCAATTCTGACAGGAAAATTAGAGTTTTTGAAGAACCTGAAGCTATAAATCTTTTCTCTGACTATTGGTGAATACAAATACCCAACAAGTATCTCCAAATTTTATTTTTTTGATTATATTTCACATTTTTACATTTGAGCTGAATATGGTTAGGTTTTTTAAAGTCCATCAGAAATGTTCTTTTTTCAATGTACTGAGTGTCAATCTGTTTTATGTTCAATACAATGAATGTATGTGTTGGTAGATGTTTTGTATGTTGACCAAATAACATGTTGAGCAATTGTTAAATAATGATAAATACATTTCATACACACACACACACACACACATGTATATATATATATATATATATATATATATATATATATATATATATATATATGGGTCTATCTGACTTCACCGACATTTTAAAATATCGAAAACGAATTAACCGACACGAGAATGTCGAAACTCATTTAACCGACGCCAGAAGATCGACAGTTCACAAACACGACATCGCATACACCCGACACAACATACCAACAAACAAAACACATCCCCTATCCAACACTCACACACACAACACAAGCACACCAAAATCCTTACAAACAAACACTAACCCATACATACACAACTATCCACAACCCTGACCCAAACCCTTACCCTAAGGTCCGTCACTATCGCACACTCACCTAACCCGCTCTAACCTCACTCACTTATCCCACCCCTACCCTACAAAACACCAACATCGACACTTACCTTACTCGCTAACCCTAACTCACTTATCCCCCCTACCCCTACAAAACACCAACATCGACACTTACCTTACTCGACACTCACCTAACCGCCTAACCCTAACTCACTTACCCCACCCCTACCCCTACTAAACACCAGCATCGCACACTTACCTTACTGCCCTATCGTCCGTCACTACCGCAGACTTACATATCCTGTCCCCATCGCAGCTTCTCAGCGTCGGTGTCTTCCTCCGTCGGTCTTCTGCCTCGTCGACCTTCTGGCGTCGGTGACGTGACTTTCGACATTCTCGTGTCGGTTAATTCGTTTTCGATATTTTAAAATGTCGGTGAAGTCAGATAGACCCATATATATATATATATATATATAATTCTTCCTGATCTTCTTCTTATCTTTGGTCTTATTCATTTTGATATAATTTCCATAATCTCTTCTCACTATCTCTGTCATGCTTCTATTTATTTCTTTGTCGTCATCTTTAATGTCAAATCAATCATTTAATCCCACTTTATTATTTAATATTGTTAAATATTTTCTAAGATATCAGTATCACTTGATTTTCATATACAGGGCCTTATAGTCTCCTGATGCAGTAATGTCTATGTTCTTGTAATTACTGGCATCTTAGTTTCTCTTTCTTTAACTTTATTATCCTTCTTTCTACTTGTTCAAGCCAATCACCTGGATAGTAATTTGATTGCTCACATCTTTATCAACAATTCTAAAAGTTCTATTGGCATTTCATATATGATTGAACTGAAGTTAAACATAGCCGTAACTCTGTAAAAAAGCTAATAATCATGGACCATAAATCATACTATACCTAGCTTCAATCTGAACACTTATCCAACCCTAGAAAATTCTGAAACTCTATCTCCTCCCTCCTCCACCCTGGTGATAAGGATAACCCACCCCAAACCTAAATTATACTGATCTAGAAACAGCCTGTCTTTTCAATACCTTCTTCATAAAATCTATAGCTAAACTCATTAACAGCTTTTCTCACTACTCTTCATCCCCTGCAACAAATCCCCCCAGTCTCCACCCAATCTGACTGCCACTACACCTACTTTTAACCTTTCTGCTGTTTCTGCAAACAAAAGAAAAAAACTCCTCCTTCATAACTTACCTGCATCCTTCCTCAAACTGTCTGCAGACAGCATTGCCTATCCCAACGCCATCATAATAAACAGATCTATCCAAGAATCATACACCCCTCACTTTGGAGACATGCTTCTATCATTTTACCTCATAAAGGGGGCAAAAACACAGAGGCATCTAATTTTTGTCCCATAGCCATCCTTTTCCCACTATCAAAAAATCATGGAGAAATGCGTTCAATCCCACATGATGTCTTATCTGACCCAAAACAACCTACTAACCCCAACACAATGTGTTTTTTGTCCCAGGCATAATACCATCACTGCCCTCCTCTCCTTTCTAGACTCTATTAATCTTGGGTGTGACTCTGGCAAAATTGTTTTTACTCTGTTCCTTGGCCTCTCTAAAGGCTTTGATACTGTTTCCCACCCCTTACTCTTATCCCAACTCTCCTCTCTCTACCTCTCCCCTCCCACTATTGCCTGGTTCACTAGCTACCACTCTGAAAGACAGCAAGCCATTAAATGGAAAGACTCATTCTCTTCCTTTCTGCATACCCCTACCTGTGTTCTGCAGGGTTTCATCCTTGACCCCCTCCTCTTTAACATTTTCATTAATAACTTCCACCAGTCTATCTCTGATACCAAACTAATCCAGTATGCTGCCGACTTGACTATCATCTGTTCAGCAGACACCCCTCTGACCTTCTTCTCAAAACTCAGTTAGCCTTCTCTAATACTGAATCATGGATGCATAGTAACCACCTCACCTTAAATACCAATAAAACAAAGTTAATGATCTTCTCCTCATCCAAAAATACCAGTATAGACAAAAACTATTTTACAGTAACTGCTCAGAACAACATCCCCATAGAAACAGTATCACCTACCAAACTCTAAAATTTAGAAAAAAGAAACCAAAGTGATAGTAACAAATAACGCCAAGTCGATGCTGAGAAAAATCCTTTTACTTGTTAGCGCTTTCATGCATGCCAAAGTTTGTTCAAAAAGTTTCTTTTAATGAAAATGGAATCATAGTGAATGTTTAGTAAGGATAGTAGATGTAAAAATTTATAAAATGATTTCTCTGTAGTATATCAGAACAGAGTAATCAATTTGAGCTGTTTAATGATTAATTATTCAATTGTTTAATTAAAGTTGCATTGTCAGCATGTATATATATCCGTGTATTTTCCTGTATAAACTTGTCTGAAGAAGTGCATGCATTGGCGTGCATGAAAGCGCTAACAAGTAAAAGGATTTTTCTCAGCATCGACTTGGCGTTATTTGTTACTATCACTTTGGTTTCTTTTTTCCAAACTCTAAAATTTGACATCCATATCCAAACTAACATAAAAAACTCACCAAAAACTAGGCCTCCTGTATAGACACAATCAGCACCTTACCCCCTCCACCAGATGAACCCTTACTTCTACTTACCTCCTACCTTCTCTTATATATGGTGCTCCCCTATTCATTAATCTTCAGCTTGGCTTACAGGCCAAGCTGGAAACCTGTTATAATAAAATCTCCAAATTTGCCACCAGCTCCAAAAACTCATCGTATCACTGCCTTTCTCTCCACTCTCTGCAATGGCTTCAACTTCCTAACTACCTCATATTCCTTAAACTTATGACTGCCCACAAGCGTATATTCAAACCTTCTAGCTGTCCCTCTCTGTTCACCTCCTTAACCCTCTACATACCCAACCACCCACTTAGATCAGAAAATCATAATCTTCAAAAACTATATAAACCTCTTCAACCCCCTGGCCACCCTCTATTATCCTGCTTATTAGCTATACTCTATAATTCACTTCCTACCGTCCTTCAAAGTATTCAAAGCCACTCTAACTTCAAATCACTTTTCCAAATACACCAAGTTTCAAAGTGGGAACTTTCCTGTTCTACTACTACCTAACTCCTTAATACCATCTCCCAAGCACTACAAACTTTAACTTGTTACTACAGTGCTCTTTTACGTTTTGCATCTACTTCCTCTCTTACACTCTACCACTTGTAACTCCTCCTACAGCCCACTCCTTTACCTCACATTTTCCTGTCCCACTTCAAAATTCTAACTCTGAATCCTTTAAAAAAATAATGAAATAAAAAAATAAAAAATTTTTCTGCACATAACCTCTGTATACAACCCTATAATATATGTACTTTGCAAATATCACTTAGACTGTAGTATGAATAACACATTTTCTTTTTAACTAATGATTTTCATCAGTTGAATGGTACCGTTGTTGTACAACTTTATAACTATTGTATTGTATTGAAAAATTGTCTATGTCTGCATTTATAACTTGTATAACTGTCAATGTCTGCGGAGCTTTTCTCCCCGGGCCTCCACTGAAAACAGGCTCTACCAGGCCCAGTGGACTACCCCGGTCATCAAACTGAAATTAATTAATTAATTAATTGTACTTTTTGTCTGATGCAATACTAGAGCTGTGACACTTTTCCTGTAAAAATACATTTGCATTTTATTTCTTTATTAGCTTTAATGTGCTGCTAATACTATCACTTGTGTTTATAATTCATAATACAGTTCCAAACCCCTGTCTTTGATAAAGAAAGAACAAGATAACATAGCTATTATTCTTGAATTAATGTGTGAAAACCATAATAACATATTTTTAGGAAAGAATAGATTTGTCAGAAATTTAGTGTGAAATAATATACTCACTATAATCTCTATTCCTATGAGTTTCTAATAACTCAAAAGGTGTGCAAAGTCTTGAAAGAATGGGCAGCTACTCTCAAAGCATTCTCCTCTGAAGAATACTAAAACGATAGTGGTTATTCAGTAACACAAAACAATAACATATTTTAAGCTTTATCCATATTCAAAAGGAGGAAGACAAATACCATACGATGGATTCTTAGAATAGATATGTAAAACCTGATTGTTTGTTAGATACTTGTCGTTCTATTGATTTTTTGATTAAACTGTTTTTGAGCATTGAGCAAAACCTGCCCTGGAATTCAATACACTCTGTGCAAGAATGTGCTATTTCTGCATGGAGTGAACCATATCTGTACAGCCCTAACAACAGCGCACCTTGCATATTCATGAAGGTGCGCTACTGATAAGGGCTGTACGGACATGAACAGTGATCGAGTACAGGGGATGTGTTATAGCACTGCTTGCACAGTTAACATGCCCCCTGAACTCAGAAAGTGCCATATGGCACTTTATAAAACTAATGCCGCATAATATTAGAGAATTTCTCTAATATTATGCCAGTATTTCAGTGTCTGCGAACACTGAACTGAAATAAATGAGCATTTCAGTGTCTGTGGACACTGAAATACATTGGAGAGCAGGAAAGCAGTGCAGGGGGTCTGTGACAGATTCTGTGACACACCTCCTGCATTTTAAAAGTGTTGTATGACATCTCACAACCTGCTAAAGCAGGAAATGTGGACTATGTGAAATATATATGCACATAACATGTAGTGCAGTCATACCTCAGAACCATACCTCTCAACCTCTTAGTGCACAACATCTGGGCAAAGGCTGTCAAAATGGGGGACAATGGGCCAGATGTAGGGATGTACTTTAAATATTGCCATTAGAAACATAGACAGTTGTAGGAGTAACAGGGTTTGTTTCAGCATACATTTACTGAAGGATATGAGGTCTAACACTGAAATGTATTTCATCATTTACTGACAGGAATCCTCAGATCATCACAGTGATTTAACGGAGAGTAATAAACCTGGACATTCTGAAACAATCCAGCCAGATGACAGGTATGTTCAGAACCCCTTACTGCAACGAATGTGGACCAAGCCTGACAAAGTGTGGGGGTGAAAGCCATTAACATAGGGACATATCTGAAATACTTGAGTAGATAATCTGAGACAGTTGCTGCAGTAACACAGTCTATTCTAACATATGTTGACTGAAATAGCACAAGTCCAAGACTCAATTACATATCATTAGTTAGTGACTTAAATCTTCACATCATCTCACTGATTTCTCACAAATACACAACACTTATGGAGACCAGACCAAAGATATGAGCCAGACAACTGGACATCCTACGGATATCTGGACATAAGATGACATTAGGGAAACCACATTGAGCTGTTAAGCATGTCACCAAGCACCATCCACACTATAGTCAGACTGACACAACACTACCCCAAGTCAGCCATGGGGAATTACACATGTATTTGCAAATATATCAGGCACTACAGGGATATAACAGTAGTGAAAAACAAACACAGGTGTGAAAGTGAATACCCACAACCAATTTTCCTACAGTCACAGTGACATACCAGGAAGCCAAATGAACACTAGAGTATAACGACTGTGTGCACAAAAATATCATGTTTGCCACTCACACACTATCCCTACATATAATGCCCCAGGTCACAGTGTAGTAGGAATCCTGAGGTGTTACAGGACATGTCTCAGTCTGCCCCTACAAACATATACAGCTGATAGACCACCCAAAACTGGAGCAGCATGCACAGTCAGATAGAAAAGGGGCCATGACACTTACATCTACCCCCTCCCTACACAGCCCAACTAACATTTACACACTACACTGCTACACAATCCTGACAGTCTGTTAACAATTGCCAGACATACACAGACCTCTCAACTGTACAGATTCCCACAGAATATCCAGGCTTCATTCTCATATATATGGCCTCTACCTCATATCAGGTTTGGCATTCTGCTACATCACTGGGATGATATCAGGAATGAAGGCACTAAATAATGATATACCATACCCATCAACCTCTTACTGCATGACATCTGGACAAAGCCTGACATACTTGGGAGACAGAGGCCCATGGACAGAGGCATATTTGAAATATTGCTATTAGAAACTGAGAAGGTTGCTGGTGTTACAGGGTTTGTTGTAATATATATTTTCTGATGCATATGAGGTCAGGAACACAAATGGATATTAGCATTTACTGACTGCAATCCCCAGAGTATGCTACTGATTTGTCAAGGACAAAATCTGCCTGAGGAACAGACCAAACATAGGAGTCAAACCTCTGGCCATTCTGTGGATAGCCCTACAGTTGAGAGTTATGTCAACCACATAACACTGTCAGGCGTAATATCACACAGTAAATCCATGTCCACATAAACCCTGTTAAGCTAGCATTAATTTAATCCAACTGTATAACAGCAATACTCACATTCTATCCCTAGGTTTGCAACCTTCTCCCCCATTTTGCTGGGCTATCTCCACATTTGTTGTTGCAAGAGGTATTTCCAACTACCCTCTGTGATGCTTTTGTTCACACACCTCCATGATGTTCTCCTCACAGGCAAGGAAAAAGGCCAATGCCCACATGAAGTACTCAATTATAGGAGTGTGTTGCCATACCATTGGCTATAGGAATAACAACACAGCTGTTCTGCATGCAATTAGCAAGTGGGGACACCAATTGGTGCACAGGCCATCAGCTGCTCATGAGCATTGCCTACAAAAGGCAAGCTGCTGCCTATGCAAAACAGATGTATACCCGCAATATCTGAGAGAGAGAGAGAGAGAGAGAGACAGACAGACAGACAGACAGACAAAAACAGACAGAAATCGGAAGCAAACCAACTATACTTGGAAATAAAAAAAAAAGGTATGTCAGTCAAGTAAGCATGTAATGGAATGCAGTAGGGGATATCTAATAATGGGAAATAGGATGTTTAATAGATATGTCACAACAAGACTTGCTCTACTAATATATTTCTGATCAGCACCTATGGCCATAGCACCTGGGTCTGCCTGCAGTGACATAGATCACAGCTCATGTCCCTGAGTCAACCCAGGAAAGGCTGGCTCGCATATGACTACTACTGGAGTGTCTGTCGAACAATACTGACTGTGGCACTGCTAGACAAGCTAGTTGGATGTCGTAAATATCCATATGTCACTTGTGAATACAACTATGATACACATGTTTGTCTTACAAATCTAAGAGGCCTATAGAGGGTATGTGCATAGTAAACTAGTCTCACAGATGTGTCTGTTAAACTGCATGTGATATCCTGAGCTCATACCATTCAACCGTCCAGTGTTATGCACACCATATGTGCACCTCATATTTGTAGTCATTTACTCATAGAGTTGTACTATGTCTGGCAAATCATTGGCACATCTGTAAATATTGACATTAGAACATAATAGCATAGATATGAATGTTGGACATCCTCCAGGGTATTTCTGTGAATGCAAAGTCTACTGTGCTATCAACTGACTTAAGTGTGTTACAGCAATATTAATAAAGTGTCACTAAGTTTGGTCCATTTCCCCCTTTTATGTGTGTTGTCCTCCAGATGTCCTGCTCTAACAGGTAGAGAGGTATGACTGAGCAGCAAGAGTGTAAATACAGTGTGTCATACTGACATAGAACAGAAATGTATTTTAGGTGTTACCTGTGCACATATATGTATGAGTAGATGCAGCTGGAAGCCTGAAAACAACAGACATGAGATGCAAAATGTCAGGTAAATAAGCTGTACATGTTGTACACATGTGTAATCTTAGTTTGTGTGCATCCAACAGGCAAACAGTTATAAAGCTATTGGTTATTGCATTGCCCTGACACAGACATGGGTAGTAGAATAAGCATGATTATCAGGTTGAAAATGGAGAGTTGTCCAACTGTGTTATGACTTTGTGTCCATGCCCACTACAAACAGCTATATGAGCACCTACATTGCTGTATGGACTCAGCAATACCTGACTCATAAAACCTGCCTACACCAAGGTAGTGTTAATCCCCTTTGCTGAACAGAAGCAATACATAAACCACATAATCAGTTGCTATATTGGCTGTACAGGGCCAAGTAGGAGCAGGCACCAACTTGGAAGAAAGTCAACCTGTGTCTGAACAAGCATATGGGGTCACAGATGAATTACTGTAAGGCTAACTATGAGTACGTATTGGACACATCCAGCAAGGCCAATCACAAGGCTGTATTCACACATCTCTTCAATCTCAGAGGCAACAACCCAACCCACCCTGTACTGGTGGTTAATAACACCACACACACACACCATAGCTATAGCCAACCCACTGCAGACAGGTTAAGGGAAAACATCACCCTCCCATCCCACCATCAGTATAGGTGGATATGCACAGCACCCACACCCCTCCCCTCATCATCAGGGAGCAGGTCCATAATGCCTAATCAAAGGCAACAAATTTAAGTCTCCATGGGAGCTGATAACATCTGTCTGCATCCTACATGAACACAGGCATATCCCCCCAGCTCCATTACACACTGTACACAAGCAAAGCCTGAGCACCATTGACATCCCATCTGCAAGGAAGACAGCCACTGTCATCCCTCTGCACAAAGGTGAATGATGAATGGTGGATTATGCAATTTACTGGCCTTCTTTGGGGGAACATGACACATCAGCATCAGGAGTGCAATGCAAGCTCATACTGTGCTGATAGATGACAGGGGGTATGATGTGGTCATAAGTGGTGGCTAATGCTAGTCAATAAAACAAACAGCAAAAGGCACACGTAAGAACAATTCAATTTTCTCCACTTAGTGACAGTGATGGTAGTCTTTAATTAATTAAAACATTTAAGTAGTAAAGCGATTCGTGCTGAAGTTAGTGTCAGGCTTTCTCAAGATGACATCTTGAGAAAGCCTGACATAGCTTCAGGAGAAAGTGCTTGATTGACAGACTTTACCTTTTATGTTTCGTGCCGTCCTGTGGTTTGGTGTTAAAATAAAGAGTTTTACTACATCACTTGGAAGAGTTTATTGGAAGAGTTTATTGGATTTATGTGGTGCCTTTTGCTGTTTGTTTTGTGGTCTTACTGGGACTAATGCTAGTCAATGTTGATGTACAGGTTATGTAAATAATGTTAACCAATATATGAGGTCCTGTGATGTGTTTCCTTGTTTATGTCTTCCAGGTGGCATGCGGCATGCAAGACAGCCAGCATACACTGCAGCTGAAACTGCAGTCATCACCAAGATGATACTCAACCACCATGGGGTGATGTTTGGCCATGGCCAACAGAATCTGCAGGAGTGGTCCACCCTGTGGGATGAGCTTGTCCACAGAGTAAACAACATAAGCCACCATGGATGCACATACGATCAGGTCAGGCATCAGGTGACTGACATGATACCCTATGTCTGGCAAAGGGTTGCTGCCATGGCCAGGACCGTTCCACCACAGGTGGAGGTCCTGCTATGTAGGCCCTACTTACACCAACAGAGGAGCTCCTTGTCAACCTTGGGGCAGTCACCACACACCACCAAAGCCAACACACACAAATCGTGGAGGTGGGTGACACCCAGACAACAGGCGAGGAGCATTTAGGTAAGACCCAGTGCACGTCAATTTAATAATGTAGCAGTCATAATGGCTTCTGTAGAGTATCTAGATGCAAATGTCAGGTCAAACCTCATTTGTGGGTGGGGTTTTGTAATGCACACAAGTGCACATCTATGGTGAAGGACAGCAAATTGTCTAGTGTCAGAGCTTGTACTGTACATATGCAGAAAAGTATCATTCATCCTGTACCATTGCCACATGTGAGTCTGCTTACAATACATCTCCCCACGACTACATAGGTACCTCTGGTTTGGATGTGGGAGAGCAGCTTGAAGCCAGTGAGTATGGTATTGTACTGTTGTGGCTCACCAATACCTCAGGCATGTTAAGGTCATGCATTTTACCATGCACACAGCTGTTACTCTTAGCCATATTATAAAATGTGCATATTCACTTGTGGTGGAGTTAACTGCATTGCATCAGGGTGGTCGTCACAGGGGTCTATTTGCAGGAAGTGTAACATATCCGTAGCATACCTCACAACCTGCCAATGCATGAAATCTGGACAAAGACTGACAAAATGAGGGGAGAAAAATAGGGACATAATTGAAAAGTAGTCTTATACAGTGCATATAAAAACTCTACATACCCCTGTTAAAATGCCAGGTATTTCTGACATACAAAAATGAGACACACAATAAAACATTTTGCAACTGTTCCCATATTTAATGTGACCTATAACCTGTGCAATTCAATTGATAAACAAACCTGCTAGAGGAGCAAGTATGAAAAATAAAACACATACAATAAGCTAGATGCATAAGCGCGCACGGCCTGAAGCTAATACTTTGTTGAAGCAGCTCTTGATGTAATTACAATATTACATCTTCTTGGGTACACACCTGCCATCAATTACAGAGACTCTTTGATTAACATTGAATAATGGTCAGCTGTCCTACTAGGCTTTTCCAGGCATTTACTCAATTGCCTGCTACAGTAACAGGCATGGTTCACAGAAAGATTACAAAGCTTCAAAGGGCTCTCATTGTGGAAAGGTATCAGCCCAGAGAAGGGTACAAAAACACTTCCACAGCATTGCATATACCATGGAACATGATAAAGACAGTCATCAAAAGGTTGAGAAGACATGGGACAACAGTGACAGTGTGAAGAAGTGGGCATCCCTCCAAATTTGATGAGAAGACAAGACCAAAACTGGTCAGGGAGGCTGCCAGGATACCTACAGCAACACTAAAGGAGTTGCACGAATCTCTGACAAGTACTGGCGGTGCACTACATGTGACAACAATCTCCCGTAGTCTCCATATTTCTTGCCTGTGGGGTAGGGTTGGAAGATGGAAGCATTTTCTCACACTGAACAACATCCAGGCCTGGCTAAATTCTGAAAAACAATACATCAAGTGTCCCAAAAGCATGTAGGAAAATGTGTTATGGTCTAATGAGATCAAGGTTGAACTTTTTGGCCACAATTCCAAAAGGTTTGTTTGGCACAATAACAACACTGTGCATCACCAAAAGAACACCATCCCCATGGTGAAGCATGGTGAAGACAGTGTCCTGCTTTGGGGTTGTTGTTCATAATCTGGATCTGGGGCTTTAGCCAAGTTGGAGGAGATTATGAATGGTTCAAAAACCAGTCCCTTTTGGGCCACATTCTTCAGGTGTCTGCTAGATAGCTGTAGATGGAGAGGAATTCCACTTTTCCACACAATGACCCAAACCATACATCCAAATCAATAAAATAATGCCTTCACCAGAAGACATTCAACATTCTGAACTGGCCCAGCCAGAGCCTACATCTACATCCAATAGGAAATCTGTGGGGTGACCTGAAGAGGGCTATGCACAAGAGATCCCCTCACAATCTGACAGAGTTGGAGGGCTTTTGCACAGGAGGGTGTGCAAATCTTGTCAAGTCAAGAGGACTGAATGCTGTAATTAAATCAAAAGGTGCTTTAACAAAGTATTAGTGTAAGGGTGTGCACACTCATGCAACCAGCCTATTGTATGCATTTCATTTACTATATGTTACCCCTAACCAATGTGTATGTTCTTCAATTGGATTGCACAGGTTATAGGTCACATTAAAGGTGGGAAATGTTATGACATGATTTCTGTGGTCTCATGTTATATATCACAAAAACTTGGCATGTTAGCAGGGATGTGTACACTTATTATATCCACTGTAAGCTTAGAAAGTTGTTAGAGTAACCAGCTTTGTTTTCACATACATTTACTGCAGGTTATGAAATCTGAAACTCAAATTATGTCATTAATTAGTGGCATCATCATCCCAGTAATGTATCAGACAAACACTGGATTTATGAGGGACAGCCCAAAAATATGAGCAACACATATAGACAGTCAGCAAAACTCTGTACAGTTGAGAGGTATGTTATGTAGGAGTTGCTACTGTGCTATACAGGTGAACAGCAATAATGTGTACATGGGTGCAGTGTGTGCTAGGTGAAGGGCCATCACCTACTAACACTATTCACGTATCCCAGACATGTATATTAGTAGTAACATTAAGTGGAAAGGGCTACACTGCGTGATGTTGAGGGCCTGTCCAGAGTGTGTATGTTGTGGTCTGACTGGTGTGTCATGTATGTCACCAGTTGGTTATTGTGAGGTCTGTGCAATGCCTTTGTGCCATCTCACCTATATGTGTCTGTGTGTGTATCCGTGTGTGCATATGTGTGTGCGTGTGTGTGTGTGTGTGTGTGTGTGTGTGTGTGTGTGTGTGTGTGTGTGTGTGTGTGTACCAGCAAACCATATAATGCAAGTATTAATTTGCATATATCTTCCCCTCACAGGTGGACATGGTGGCCATGGTCCCTCTCACTCATAATCTGATTTCTGTGTTTCTGCAGATTCTGATCATGGTGGTGGTCCTAATGAGGCAAATGTGGGGTTTGCAGGGGTGGAATCTGTGCCATTGGTTGGCATCCCACAGTCATCCACAATGTCCCTGCAAACAGTCACAATACTTACACATACTCCATCCCCAGCAGCTACATATAATGGACAGTTGGCAGGTGGTGGCATGGAACAAGCTAGTGTGGTGACTATGGCAAGTGTGAGTGTAGACACTAGCCATAGCCAGAGTGCAGGTGAGGTCCCACACAGGCAGGTGGACAGGGGTACTCTAAGGAGGACTGCTACCCATTGAGCCACTGTCACAAGTGCCATAGCAGGTGTCACCAGACACATGTTTCAGGCTGTCATGGATGCACAGGCACGTAGAGAACGCAACACCAGACAAATACTCAGGGTCTTGGATGCAACTTTTCCTGGCTTACGTGATGACATACATGACCTTGTTGAGGCCACATGTCAAAATACTGAGGTCATGAATACATGGTGGAATGAGAGATTTGCAATGCTTGACCATGAAATGTCTGTGCTGTAGCATGTGGTGGGAGA